>NW_015509589.1:0-778 GCF_001515645.1 Sinocyclocheilus grahami
TTATATATTTTTCTATTTGCATGTCCATGTCAATCAGCATGTGTGCAGAACATCTCTAAATCAAACATTTGTCATTTTCTTAATATTTTCACAGATTTGGCCAAAATGACAGCAACAATGTGCAATATCAGTATGTTAATATTCCTACACCGTTTCCTTTCTCTAATGTAACGTACACATTTAACTTGTTTTGTCTTTTGTGTGTTCTCTTTATTGTAAGATTGATTATTCAACTTTTGACTACTGTCTAATTCCAGATTAAATTATTGAAGTGATTGTTACATTGTTCAATTGCTATTTTATTTTTATAAATAGCACAAATCAGTAGATTTAAAAATAAAGCTTCTCCACTGCTCTTAAAACAAATCCTTTTTTCAGTTTTGTGAGCGCTACAGAAAGGTTTTTTTTTTCTTTCTCTCCCCCGTTCACCCAGACTGCGGTGTAAACTTAACATTTGGATTTTCTTGAGCATTCCAGTCGTTTTTGTCTAGTGGTTATCTTATCTTGGTTGTCCCTTGTAGACTCATGGTGGGGTGAAAGGTCGTGACATTTGCTTGTCTGGGGTCGATTGGTTGATGTCAGAGGTCTGTCCTGTTAAACACCAAACAGATAACTGGATGTTGGGGGTCAAAGGGCAGATGAATGGCACAGGTGAATCCAGTTAAGAGTACAGATTTTAGTGCAGTTTCCTCTTAAATATGATGCAGTTTCTTGCACAGCAAATCAGCATATTATCATGATTTCTGAAGGATCACGTGACACTGAAGACTGGAGTAAT
>NW_015509589.1:7989-11696 GCF_001515645.1 Sinocyclocheilus grahami
GAATGTAAGGCTGGGGCCAGTGTTTTAATGTTATCCTCACAATTTTTCAATTACAATATTTCTTGACCAGATGAATGGATTCAGATGTTTTCTTTCACGTTGCTGCTGTTATCAGAATTGTTTTGTGTTTCATGATTAGGCTACATTTCGTTAATATCAACGTCTATCAACGTGTATTTTGTTTTCCTGCAATAACGGTACAAATGTCCAATAACTTATTTAAGGTAAGACTTGTGTCTATGCAGAAGATCCAGATTTAAAAGCACCCTGAGAAATATTCACTGGAGTAAAAGTGTGACAACTAGCCCCGGTCTACCTTATAGAGGCTGCAAAGCTGAAATCAGCGCGTTTTTGAAGCTTATCTCCTTTCATGAACATCTCCTGCTTTTTCTTATCTTTTTTGCTTTTTGAATGTCAATTTGTGTCCTCGTCTTTGAGCTGTTCAGCGATAAGTTGGAAAAGCAATGTTTGATGTTTTAGCTGAAATTATGATCAGCTGATATGTCGAATATATTGCCAAAGTTTTGACATCTGACCATTTTTTTCGATTTCTAAAGACATCAGGCTTCTACAATCCGGCAGGTTTGCTCCTCTGTTTAACGAAACAACGAAAAAGTTCTGTTTTCAGCACAGATGTTGCACTTTTTCGTAACAATCAAAAGGTTCTTCAATCTAAAGCTAATGTGAATGAAAGGACAAGACACGTGCTGGAATAATTACACATAGGCTATAATATAATATAACATAACATAATATCATATGATGTAATTACATGATGTATAGCTTGACCACATGATTAAAACAAAAGCTAATAATAATAACGTTCAGAGAAAGATAAAACATATTTTTACGCACAAACTGTAGAAATGCTAATACTAGTCTATAGTTCCTGCTATATTTCGCGTTCAGTTGGTTTTAATGATTAAGTTACGTTGTAATTCAAAGTAGACGAAGGCGTTTTGTGTTGAATGCAGATCAGCTTTGAACAATGAATCCAATTCAGATCAAATAACTCCCTCACAACCATTCTTTCCTTCCCTTTTTGAAAAATATTTAGCAGATAAATTAGTGGGTTGTTTTGTACAGTTTAGTGAAATATTTTTGACACAGTTGTTTAAAATCATCCCTTGTTTTAATGTCAGGGTTCAAAATAACCGTGTCGTTATTTTTCTGCAAAATATTCTGTTTTGAAATAACACAATAGTTTATATATATATATATATATATAAATCATAGTATTGATACAGGCTTTTAAATAGATTTTTCTAATTTTAGCAAAAACAATTTGACCCTGTTGCTTTGTTTTATATCCTATAAATTGCCTTTTTATATCATAACCATAATTGTTTTCAAGCATAAGACTCAGTAAATGAATAAACAAGCTCATCAAAGCGCTGACCTGCAGCCACATCTGGTCATTAAGAACCGTGCCATCGGCGGAGCCTCCATCACATCGTCCCACACCCGGCGCACAAAAGCGACTTGCGTCCCCGCGCTCTGATTGGACAGTCCGCAGCACGGCGCTCAGGCGAGGCTGTGATTGGCCGGTCCGCGGCTGACGTCACTGGAGGAGAGAACATACTGGGCAGGATGCTGAGGACTGGTACCATAGCTGCGCGCTCAGCATCACCGGCATCATCATAATCAATATAATCAATGCTGCTTTGGAGAGTTTGCCACCTGTTGTAAATGTTTCCGTGTCAGCACGCGTCCAGAAAGACTTGTTTTCCGAAGAAATCCATTGTTTGGTGAGCTTGAGAGGCACATTTAGGGAGCAAAGGAGACATTGTGGATTACAGACGTGCTGCATGTTTCGTGTGTTCCATGTGCAGTTGCATGAGGATGATGATGATGATGATGCGGTTTGCACGGAGGGATTCATGAGGTAAGCTGTTACATATCTGAAACGTCTTTTCTTTTCAGTCCATTTCAAATATTAAAGATACATATTGTACTCACATTATCGATGAATTCATCATGCACTGTATGTGACCTATTGGCTCTAAATGAATGTATTGGTTATAATTAAAGTCGATTCTTTATAAATATGCCTTAAATTTTAGATTTGATGACAAAAAATGCAGAAACCCATTGGGTGTCGTTCATCCTTGACCGTTGAGCCAATGTGAGATAAACCTCTTGTGCTTTAATTCTTTTAGACATGAAAGTTGACTAATGTCCAACATATGGATGGTGATAATAATAAACGTCATGTTTTAGCTTATAGAATATTTTGCAAAGTGGTCAGAGGTTGTGTGTTTTATAATGAAAGCATGTTCTTTAAATAAGATTTCATTTGCTTGTGTTTTTGATGAAAGTCATAATTAGTAGCCTAAACATATAAAACAAAGTTTGAGGTCTACAATACAGTATATATGATACAATTATGTCACCTAACGCTTGGTGCCTGAAACTCATGCACCTATAATTCATGTTTGGGTTAGAAAAACAATATTTATGATGCAACTGTGGTATGTTATAAAATAGTAACATTAAATATGATCAACAAAACAGTATTTAAGATGTAATGGTTAGCTGACCTGCCATAAGGAAGGAGTGTGTACGTTTTTGGATATGTAGCTTTACTGAATGTAGTTTTTGCACATCATACTATCATCATTTTGATATTCAGAAAAAAGAATAATAATGATAAAATGATCAAAACGATCATTTTGAAGGCACATCATATTTTTGATTATATTAATGGTTTGATGTGTGGTAGGTGTTTTAGACTGTTGAAAAAGATTCATTTTAGATTACAGGAACTGCCTTCAGAAAAATGTGAGATTTGATAATAGATCTAATTAGAAATATATCAAATACTCAAAAATCTGATTGATGTTACTTGACCACCTTAGAAAAAAAATTATAATAACAAATAGTGTTAATAAATCATTCTTGGAAGATATATATAATAAAAGTATCTTATTTAGCCATTTTGTAGATTGTTTTACTCAAATATATTGAATATTGTAAAATATGTTATATAAATAAATATGTAATATAAAGATTTGATTATGTAAAATTATGTAATATAATGTTTACATTAAATTGCTTTTCTATTTAGTGTAATTCATTAATAAACTCTGTGAGACATTTCATGTTTTTTAGTTCTAGAAGGTACATTTCTTTATTTCTTTTGGCTGTTGATTTGTTTAACAAAACTTGCAATTTCTTTGTAGATGTGTTTTTACATCCAGACCAGCAATGTGCCAGCACTCGGGCCTGAAACCTCTTTCTGAGGGTTGGTTTCTCTCTTTGGTTATCTAGCTGTATGAGTTTGAACACTTTTCATAAAGCTAGATAACCGAAAGTAGAAATAATTCTCAAAATCTGTTGAAAACAGCAAGAGAGCACCCACTTTTGCCTCAGGTAATTTGACATGTATGTTTTTGTTTTAAAAAATCGAATCAGAATTGTTGCTTGGAATTCATTTGTCTGGATGTGTTGAAACTCATAATAGAAGTTGCCATTAGTAACTAGTCAGTCTAAACCAGTTGTGTGAATGCAAAACAGAACTTTGTCTCCACTGAAATGTGGGAATTTATTTAGCATAGTCTGCATTTGTAATGACAAACTTTTTGTTCTTTTCTCTTGGCGATCATTTTAAAAGATGGACCCGCACAATTAGTTTGAAAATCATGCAGGGCTTTTAAAACATTTAGAGAGATTCTCATTTTGTAGATCTGTGCTCATTTTGATCATAT
>NW_015509589.1:12745-13384 GCF_001515645.1 Sinocyclocheilus grahami
TTAAATTTTTATATGATATTAATTTTTATTTAAATATATATATATATATTCTTTATTTATTAACAATAAAATGTAATCATATATATATATATATATATATAAAAGTGATCTCTGTAAGCAGCTTGACACAAACAAGGAGACAGTTGCCATGGCATCAGCTTGGCAATAATAAAGAGTGTTTTTAATGCTGTCTTTCATGTTGTTTCTGTCTTTTTGGTACTTTCCATTTCTTTTTCTCTCTCTCATTGTCTTGTACTCACTCCTTCTCTCTCACCTTTCATACAGAGTCTTATTTCCATCCACAATATGGCACAATAAAGTAACAACAACAAGGGCACAGCCATCAGAGAGAGAGAGAGAGAGAGACAGAGATGCTTGGAGGGACATGGCAGTCTCCATTTGCTGCATCTTCCCTTCTCCGCCTACCCAGAAACCCCCAGCGCCATCTGTACCCCTGTGGGGTGCGGGAGAATCCGTGCCAGTGCCAGGGGCGACAAAACCCTTGTCAGCGTCCTGGAGCCCCGGCACAGGGAGGAAGGGAGGCCATCTTGACGGAGATCTTACACGAGAAGCTAAGATGGCTGGGCTGGCACATGAGGTGAGTTGCATCATGGTCTTTATTTTGTGCGTGTGTGTGTT
>NW_015509589.1:14191-14664 GCF_001515645.1 Sinocyclocheilus grahami
ATTTTTATATACATACTTAAATATACACTTGTCTGATCATTCGTACTGAAATTACAAAAAAATATTTGTGCACATATATACATAGTTTTTCTAATATATTCATACAAATTTGAACCTCAAATATTGATTAAAAAGCTTATATATTCATATGAACATCAGTGAATGATATATGTGATGTATACACATATTTTCCATACATAAAAAAACTCAAATACAACTGTATTGCTCATTGGCTTCACACAGACACAATGCAATTTTCCAAACAGCGTGGGTCGCCCCTCTGCCTCCCCTCAGTCTCAGGCCCTGGCAGAAACGGCCCGTCGTGCCCCTGGCGATCTGGTTTGGGGTTTTCTGAAAGGCAGGGAGAGGGTGAAGCTGGTATGAGGGCCGGCGTGGGGCCGGGGCCGGCAGCTGCAGCATGCGTGCCTTTAATGAACAGAACATGGTGTCGGACATTAATATTCTGCCCAGTT
>NW_015509590.1:0-1470 GCF_001515645.1 Sinocyclocheilus grahami
TTGAGACACATAACTACCTGTCTAGCTAACACTAAGTTAGCTAGCAATGACAAGCGGCAAGACGTACTTCAAAAACGAGGCTCTTATCGTCTATATATAGTGTTAAAAACATAACAGTGGTATTGTTATAGTTTATACAGATTTCAGCATAGAAGTTTTGATGTAAGCGTATAGCAAGCTCGGTATTTACCGTTTAATTCACGACCTTCAGCAATCACGTCCGGTTACTCGGAGAGGAAGGAAGGCGTTTATGAGGGCCAAACTACGGAAACAGGCGACGGACAAATACAGCGGTGCTGATTCAGACCAACAGGTCCCCACCAGGGACAGCATTGTGATAACAAAGGAAACAAACAGGACATTTTTTAAAAACAGGATAATTAATGATTTTATTTGCTGGGAACATTATGCGCCATAGAGCAAAGCATTACATTTGATAAAACATCTCAACTTATTTGCTACATAGCAACCACGTATTAAATTCATAGTAGTATTCATACTAATAAAACTGAAAATAGACGTTACAGTGGTTAACTGTAATAAAGACAAAACTTTTTTTTTTTTATGTAAAATGTATATTTAAAAAAATCAGATATAATATTGCCTTTTTATAGTCTTGTACTTTTATTAAAAATTGTTTTACTTGACTGTATTATCTATATAAATTGCACTTGCAGTTCATATTACTCAAGAAGAAACGAAATGAAACGAAAAGACAACTGATGCGTTTTAAAATAATGAATGATTCGGGTTTCTGGAACATCTGGCAACCAACAGCTTGGCTTTCCATAGACAGTCGTTTGGGACTGGGTTGCCATATCCCTGTCATTTTACGCGACTCTTCACTCGTTACCTTGTCAGTACAGGTTGCTTGCCTTTCTCGCTGGACCTGGCAACACTGGATTGGGTTACAATCACCCATCCTGATCTTCAAATAGCAGCAGCGGAGATCAACAGCCTCTTCAGTCCGGAGAATTGAAACCGAAATTCAACACCCGCCCGTTTCTGTAGAGCCTCAGCCGGTAAAGCGTGGTGCTCACCCCGGCTCGCGCGTGTGTAGTGAGAGGAGAAGCGGATCTTCTAGCTTCAGTAGCTTGTTCTAGAACGAGGACTGACTAGTTATCGCATGTAACGATAACGTTAACGTTAGTTCACAGTACAACAACTGGTAACTTTAAACAAGCGGAGCTAAGCGAGCACCAAAGCCCTTCCTTCAACATTTACTTTCCGGGTTTTCCACTTCAGACGGCGAGTCTACCGCGGTAGCTTTCTTATATTGCAAGTTTATACCTATCAACAATTTTGCTGGCAGAGTGTAATATTGATGTAACACTGCTAAACGAAGTTAACAGCGCTTAAGGGTCACACTGCCTTTGATCGTTCCAGTATCATGCCTCAGAAGCGGCGCTCGCAGTCGTGGACGGAGCTCAAACAAGCCGGTAACGAGTGCTTCAGAGCCGGTCAGTACGG
>NW_015509590.1:3037-3626 GCF_001515645.1 Sinocyclocheilus grahami
GTTACGAGTCCGACTCTCTAACCATTAGGCCACGACTTCCCTGTGCCGTACTGAGCGGAGCCATCATGCTTTGCTTGTACTTGTTTTATTCTAAGCACCAGGACCTGAAGCTGCTAAAAAAGCCAAGGCTCTAAAGGAAGAAGGCAATGCGTTTGTGAAGAAAGGCGAACACAAGAAAGCCGTGGAGAAGTACACGCAGTCACTCGGTCAGGACCCCAAAGAAGTCACAACCTACACAAATCGGTAAGAAATGGTACCGGTAATTATGCTGCCAAATGTCAGGGTCCCTATGGTTATTCAGTTCAAAACTGATTTTGAATTTCTACCTGTAAAAGTCATGGACTTTAGGTTTGATAATGTGTGTAAATCAATACTGCTTGTAGGGCTCTCTGCTACCTGTCATTAAAGATGTATAAAGAAGCTATTAGCGACTGTGATGAGGGTCTTCGATTGGACTCTGCCAACATTAAGGCTTTTTACCGACGTGCCCAGGCAAACAAGGAACTCAAGGTAAGTTTATTTCTGAACCATTGTCTTCATTTATTGGGGTCATGAACTGAGAAATCAAAATTCCCTTGATCTTTTGACA
>NW_015509590.1:4955-5854 GCF_001515645.1 Sinocyclocheilus grahami
GTTTCTTTTCTGAAACTCTGTGTCTGAGATCAAACTTGTTCTGGTAATTACATTTGTCCATGTAATCAGTAATGAATCATATGTGAGGTTGATTTAGCATGTGATTTTAATGTCTTTTTCATTGCACACTGAACTGAATGGCTCTTTTTCAGACAAAAATGTAATTCCTACTTCACTTTAGATTGACAACTCAGAAAGGCAGATAGTATTTGGGCTGCGTTTTCTACTAAATGTGTTTATTTTTTGGCAAAGATGTTGTATTGTTGTGGGTTAGTTACTGTCAAAACCAATTAGTGTTTATATACATTTGTAAAGACTTGGCACCTGTATTTATTGATGTTTCATATGCCATTTTTCATCAAGACAATGTAAACAGGTCTTTATTTTATTTAAAGTAATGTGCTGTTATGCATCTGATAATAAAGGAGAATGTTCAGGAATATTGTATTTTTTCATCCTGTAAACTGGCAGATGTAATGCTACGATCAGCGATGACTTTTTGTAGGAATTAGCAATACTAAAAAGGCAAAACAGTAAATGCTATGTATACAGGTAGTATAACTGAATGAAAGCAAAAATACATGCTGTCAATTACCAATTTCAAATTGTTCCTCAGTTTGTAAGAAACAAGTTATCTGAACTGTAAACATGCCTTAAATTGAATATAAAGTCACAGTAGTCAACTTCAAATATTACTGTAAATGTTTTTTTTGTACAAAATCAACAGAATGCCACAGATGATTGAACTTGAATAATTCAACCAAAAATGAAAATATGCTGAAAATTCTGTCACCATCAGGCCATCCAAGATGTAGTTGAGTGTTTCTTTATCCGAACAGAATCAAGAGAAATTCAGCATTATATCACTTGCTCACCAGTGGATCCTCTGCAGTGAATGG
>NW_015509590.1:13436-14662 GCF_001515645.1 Sinocyclocheilus grahami
TGGCTGCTGCTTAATATTACATTTATCCAATTGTCCGTCTACCTTTGAGCAAGGTCATGGAATCCGACATGGAATCGGGATTCCAGCAGGCCACGGTGGGAATTTCAACTCTGTCAGCTATCAATACGTGTGTAAGTGCCAACGCCCAGGGCGTTGATGTCTCCGCCTGAACCCGAACCACAGGTAACGGTGTCAGGCGAGAAAACACGGCCCGTCCAGCTCCTAGAGACCAACACACACGTGTGAGCTTGCTGATCGGTTGCCTAATGAGACCGAGGAGGGCTGGAGTACTAGTTAAAATGCGTAGTTTGAACGGTTAGTAGATGACATAAGGGCTGGTGTCGAACTAGACTTATTTACATAGGCCCTCGCGACGCGTCCTGTCGACAAGTCCGCCATCCTTTGAGGCGATTGTTTCGCGATTTAAACGATCCAACCCACTAAATCATTTCAATACATTAACTTGAACGCATTTAGAAATAGTGAAACTATAAACGGGAGCCGTTTTAAGCGCCTAACCTCACTAATACTGCACTGCAGCATATTCAGGCTCTTCGCTCGAGCTAACAGCGTTAGCCACCAATGCAACGCCCTCTCACTCCCGTGTGGAATTTAATCGGACGCGCCGATTATTCGCGCCAAATGAAATTTAACCGTTACTAACTGCCTTTCATAAGAACGCGCTTTGCTCCTCTGGTGTTTTCTACCATTACCGTGTTAGCCGGTTAGCTTTCACGACGACCGGGTGTTGAATAGACGCGGGAGCCGCTGGCCATTGCTCCCGTTCGGATGAGGGTTGTTCCGCACGACGATACTTTGATAGCGCTCTTACATAATGATTGTGCGGGAACCGCGCGCTTCTAATAGAAATCGGACGTGATCGGAAAAAATCGGCAATAATCGTTATTCATCGCCCGCCTCGGCCTAAGTCCTTGTACCCAGCCCCAAACCACAATAGACACCTTCCGCCATTGACAATGATGAGGGGGGCTTACATGTGCAACAATACAGCAAAATGCATCTCTAACATTCATAATATCACACGAGCGGCCTTAATGGGCAATGTAACTCACATTGAAATATATTTCGAGTCCTGATTTGTGTCTGTTAACGATGGGAGTATCAAGCTGTCCTCCGTTTTGCTGCTCGGGGTATTCAGGGCAGTACCACTTCCGCTTGCGCTGACACTTCCGCTTCCTCTAAACTCCACCTCCCCCCCCCCCCCC
>NW_015509591.1:0-1080 GCF_001515645.1 Sinocyclocheilus grahami
AAGGTCTTTTCTGGGCATGCTCACTCGTTTAAACGTAAAAACGTTTATATGGCAGACACACTTTTTCCAAAATGACTTACAGTATATTCAAAGTTGACACTTTATTAAGAGCATTCCCTGGAAACTGCAACATGACCTCTGCATTGCTTTAGGAACTCACGATGACCACGTTTCCAGGTCGGAAGAATCTGACCCTGACGCACTTATAGGTAGGTAAAAGTCACAAATACTGAAGCTATAAAATGGCAATGGTGTAAGACGGCATTGAAGAGTCACATCATTTTGATGAAAACACAAGTTAACGCTGAAAGTCCTTTACATATTGAGGAATCCCCTGTCAAAAATGGGAAAAAGCTCATTATGCTATATTACCACCAAATTTTAGATTCAACCTTTTGTTAAATTGTTGTTTTTTTTCAGTTAGCATAGGTTTTGTATTTCGTTCTGGAACTGATTGGTCATAGGCCTCATTGATCTGAGTTAATTAAAAGATTGAATCCATTATTTCGTAATAATATAGCATAATGAAAAAAAGTATAACCAATTTTTGGCAGGCCAGTCATTTTTCTATGTGACCGCCACGAGTGCAACAAGGTGGGGGAAATATCCCAGAAAAGTACAAAAATTATTGTTGCACCCTGTGTGAGCAAAGTCAGTAAGTTTTAGTACATTAAAGGGATAGTTCACCCAAAAGTGAAAATTCACTCAAACCCAAAAGACCTTTGTTCATATTTGGAACACAAATAAGTCTCATGGACAATTTTAACGATGTCCTTATCTTTCTGGGCCTTGAACATAGTAGTTGACCCTATGGAGGGTCAGAAAGCTCTTGGATTTCATCAAAACATCTTAATTTGTGTTCTGAATATGAATAAAGGTCTTATGGGTTTGAAACGACATTAGGGTGAGTAATTTTTGGGTGAACTATCTTTAACTAGCATTTTTGGGGAAAAGACCATCAAAAAGACTGGAAGCAATCGCATCCAAAATAAATTTCACAATGCTTACTTCAGATTAATTCATTTTAAGTAGTGTTGTCAAACAATTAATCGCGATTAATCGCATCAAAAATAAAAGTTT
>NW_015509591.1:2202-3789 GCF_001515645.1 Sinocyclocheilus grahami
GGAATCACGGTTCACATTAGGGTAAATCTAGACACAAACTGCTTCTTACTGGTTGAAGGTTGTTCAGACATCACACATCCTCATCACAGACTGAACTAGTTCTTTCTTTCTTTCTTTCTGTATGTGGTGCTTCCGTTGGATGTGGGAATGTGAGGAGTGTTTCTGTAAAATATTTCAAGGTCCTGTCAGGACGTGTGAAGGAAGACGTTATTTGGCTTGAGGTTGTTAAGTTGCCCTAAAATGAGCTTTATTCAGCAGCACAAATACTTTTTAATTGCGTTTGTAGTAGTCATGTATTAAAAAGACTGGCACAGACTAGAACTTTTAACATCTGGAGGTTGGTGTTTAAGTAAACTATTAAATAACGTCTACTGTTTATCTTTTCAGTTAAGAAGTAGAAGCAAATAATTGAAGAAATAAACCACTATTTTGGCTATTCTTAACATAATTCCACTTTTGATGAATAGCCTGTTCTATTCTGGCAACTTGTTTAATGAGTTAAAAGCGTAATGACTTTAACAATCAGTGTTATTAAGTTGAAGTGAAAAGAAGTGGATGGATTTGCATGGCTTTTCTCTCTGTTACATCATGTCTCAAGAGCTTTGTGACCACAATCTTCTGCGGTTCTACTTAAGCCCCAGTTCAAGACAAAATGCATTAGATTACATATTCCCCTGCTTTTGATCTTTCTAGGCTATGGCTTTAGCAGGTGAGCGCTGACCGCAAAGTATAGGCCATTTATTTCAGACTTTTGCAACAAAGAGATGGTGCTGATCTCAATAAATGTCATTTACGAGCTGTTGAGAACTGCGATGGCCGTCAGCCTTCGTACTAGACAGACAGGCACGATGAGCGCCAAGACCCGGTGTGGTGAGATCTCTCTGTTTCTCGAGTCAGCACATTTCTCTTTTCAGTTCCTCCCGCAGAAAACCAGAGAGACAAAAGAGGGAGATCAGAAGCAAAGCACAAATGAGAGCAGGATCAAAAGAGGATAAACGAGGCCAGACGGAGTGCAAAGAAGAGAAGCTCGCCATGATCGAGACCACTTTTTTACACACATGAGAGGACACTTATAGAGAATGACAAAGCGCTGCCAGAGATGGACTCATGACCTTGTGAAAAAGAAGTGTGTGCATTTCAAATTAGATAGTATGTAATATTAAAAACTGTATTTGCAGATAATGTAACAGCAATGAAAAAAGGCCACTTAAGTGACACTTTCATGACTGTTTCTTAACACGCTTGTGCACTTATGTAAAATGAAAAGTGTTAAAAGTCCGTTTTAAAGTTTAAAGTACATTTTAAATCACCGTTTTAAATAATCTTTTGTGATGTTTTAAAGTGCACTTATTTGACTAACTCAATATTACAATTAAAGTAAATGTACTCAATTAAAATGTCATTACAAATGTGATTACAAATATATTTAAATACATGATATACAAGTTTCAATAGAAATTACATTATAGTATATTTTAGTTTATCATAAATGCTTGTCAATACATTCACTTTAACCAGATTTGAAAGAGAATATAAGTAGATATGACAAAGATGTACTGAAGTCCTACGTAAGTCAAAAAAAAAAAA
>NW_015509591.1:4936-5316 GCF_001515645.1 Sinocyclocheilus grahami
ATGGCACCACGAGGCATCATTCACTTGCAGAATGCAAGCTTCTGGGGGGCGCTTAAGTCTAAACTAGTGAGTTTAGGTATATTGGTGCAGAGCCAGTGGTTGTCTTGTAGGTAAACATCAGTACCTTGAATCTGATGCGGAGGCTATTGGCAGCCAGTGCAAACTGATGAAGAGAGGTGTGATGTGGCCTTTTTTTTATCGGTTCGTTGAAGACCACTCTCACTGCTGCATTCTTGATCATTTGCTGAGTCTTGATAGTATATGCCAGAAGGTCCTCCAAGAGAGCATTACAGTCTGGAGAGAATGAGAGCTTGGACAAGGAGTCGTGTGGCCTACTCTGATAGGAAGGGTCTAATCTTCCTATTGTTGTATAAGGCAAA
>NW_015509591.1:6824-7413 GCF_001515645.1 Sinocyclocheilus grahami
GCATATGCTGGTTAGGTATGTTTTGAAGCATGGAAGCTGGTTTGAACTGGTTTATGCTGGTCCTTTGTTGGTCAATGTGAACAGCCACCGTTGGATCATCTGGTTGGAATAAGAAGTAGAGTTGAGTGTCAGGTTGTAAGCTGGTTATGAGCTGGTCCTGAGCAGGAGTTGCTTAGGATCAGCTCACGACTAGTTTAAATCAGCTCATGACCAGCTAAGGACCAACTAAGGACCAGCTTAAACCATCTCAAACCAGCTGCAATGCTTCAAAAATACCTAACCAGCATATGCTGTTTTTTCAACAGGAAGGTACAGTAAAATGTTTTTAAAGGAAGAACTGACCAAAGATTAATGGTGGTGATGTTGGAGTCATGTGACCATGGTGTAGCTTGATTGAAGTCTAAATTTAGCTTTTTGCCAATTGTATTTAGGCTTTAAAATCCATGAAAGTTGTGTTCAGTTATAAAGATTATCATGATAAGGAGAATATGCAAGAATCATCATCATCAAGAGTCATTATCATCAGCTTATTTTCTACAATAATCCAAAAGTCAATGGAAAAAAAATCATATATTGTGTTTTTTTTCAT
>NW_015509591.1:7485-7954 GCF_001515645.1 Sinocyclocheilus grahami
CGACCTCACGTTGTGTCAATCACGTTTACACACTGCCTCCAAAACGTTCGTCCGTCATAAATTTTTTTAGATCAGATTCGATTTTCTGCACTTTCGCATCCGTAGCAAGCATTTTAATAGGAAAGGATGACGAATATGAAAAAAAACGAAACCGAAAATTTCGGACTCAGTGTGCAAGGACCTTAAGAGTTGATGAAGGAGGGGTGAGGGGGAGGAGGACAAAGAAGAGAAGAGAAGGTTTTGAAAAGTGTGCGAGAGTCCAAACAACTGTTAATTTTGTTGTGGTAGTATGTAATTTTAGCAGTGGAGACATTTGCATAGAAGGAAGAGAGAAGTGACTGATACGAACTAAGGTCAGTAGAGTTTTTGGATTTGCGCCACTTCCTCTCTGCAGGGCTGAGCCTAAAAAAGAAACATTTTCTAAGACAGCCCTGTTGAAAAAAAACAGCATATGCTGGTTAGGTATGTT
>NW_015509591.1:9211-10140 GCF_001515645.1 Sinocyclocheilus grahami
GTTTAAGACCATATTTGTGCTCAGCACTTGTTGAAAGTCAATGCAACTGGAAATGCATGTAACTGCACAGCAACCATAGAGACCAACTATTAACTTTAGTTGACAGGTCACAACTAGATCTTCTAATTTATTTAAATAGTATTATAAAGAAACTTGCTATTTTTTTAAAGAAAATTTGTTAGGCACTCAAGGCTGTGTGTAGTGGCAAATTATGGCCTTTAGTTGTGACTATATTCAGAATGTATATAGTAGGATTTCATGTACCTGATTGCTAAAATAAGGTAATTAAAACAAACTCTGTCAACACATTTGCTTGATGAGAATGGTTTGGCTATTGTAAGCATGTGGTTTGTGCCCTGATGATGTCATCCTGCTCTTAAAACAGGCATGCTGAAGCATTTTCCTAAAGGGGAAAGTAGAAACAGCACATTTCTAAACCTCTTCTAATATTGCTTTGCAGGATTAAAGACCCAAACCCAACTAAAACCTCATGTGGTCTATTTTTCAGGAACTGATGAGATCTGAAACAATAATATTTCAGCATCATTGAAATATTTACTTACATTTTTATAGTTAGTTTATATTGCACATGACATCTTGCACATTTTACAGGTTGCCTTTTATAAAAGACATTTTTCACAAATAAAAAATATGAAAATAAATAATGTAAATAAAGTTGTGACAGCAGTTTTTAAATGTATGAACATATAATAATAGTAGCTTCGGTTGAACCACTGATGTCACATGGCCCATTTTAACGATGTCCTTACTACCTTTCTGGACCTTCATCGTGGTAGTTCTGTTGGTGTCTATGCAGGGTAAGAAAGCTCTTGGATTTCATTAAAAATATCTTAATTTGTGTTCAGAAGATTCTTGCGGGTTTATAACGACATGAGGGTGAATAATTAATGACACAACTTTCATTTTTT
>NW_015509591.1:11737-12306 GCF_001515645.1 Sinocyclocheilus grahami
ACACACACACACACACTCTCTCGCTCTCTCTCAATGTGAATCATTGACAGCATCTGTAATGGAACTGTCTCTTGAACACAAAAGTGGTTCCTGCAGATGTCTATGATGATGATCAGACACATTTTAAGGCTGTTTTAAAAGTCCTGCATATCAGCATCCATGAGGACGATCAGTCCTGAGTTTAAAAGGGTCTCCTTCCTCTTCCTCTTCCACCGCCTCTTCCACCTCCTCCGCCTCTTCCACCTCCTCCTCCGCCACCTCCTCCTCTTCCTTCTCCGCCACCTCGTCCTCTTCCTCCTCCGCCACCTCGTCCTCTTCCTCCACCTCGTCCTCTTCCTCCTCCGCCACCTCGTCCTCTTCCTCGTCCTCCCCTGTTAGAATGTAAGTGTCCAGCCGCCCGTCTGATCTTCCTCCTCTCCTCATGATGGTCTCGTTCAGCCTGCTGTTGAAATCGCTGCCTCTCCGTCTGACGAAATACAAGTATAAGAAACAATTCACGTCAAAGCCAAAATGATCCAAAAACTTGTCTCATTGTTTTTTTAGAATTTGTTCCGAAAGGTTAAAAAAAA
>NW_015509591.1:13339-14653 GCF_001515645.1 Sinocyclocheilus grahami
AAATGTACTGACCCCAATCTTTGAACATGAATTGTGTCACGCTTCCTTGAGAACTACAGCAGAATGGGTAAATCATCACTGAACAATTACACAAGCTATTAAATGACTTCAGAAGACTTGGATTATATTGCATGAGTCATATAGACTACTCAAACTATCCGGTTACTAAAATATTTTCAGGTCCATTTAACAACCCAACAAAGCAGCTAAGTGATTTTGTGTGTACGACAGACAGGAGGAGTATGGGAATTAAACGGGCGTGCGAGCGGTCAAAGGACAGAAAACCACGGTGAGAATTCAGGGCATACAGAAGCCATTCTTCAGTCTTTGCTGTGAGTCAGCAGAAATCTGAGCTGGGAATGAGTCTGGTCGAATGAAGGTTATGGTGTGGTCAAATTGGGTCAAAGACAGAACAAGATATCGCAGTAACGAATGAAAACCCATTCAGCATTCTTCAACTTGCATTCTGCAGATGTTTCAGATGAATCATCAGTAGAATCAAATGAGTGGAATAAAGCCTCAGTCTGCACAGGTGGCCATGTTCATTCTTACCTTTTTGAGAGTGAACGTGAGCTGTTTGCTTCCAACTGCTGTGTCACTGAGGTTTAGCCTCCCTGAGCTCTGCTCCCGCTGGAGTCGCTCCTCCAGAGACGTCCTGAGTGAGGTCAAACAGTGTTACGTTCAAGTGTGAAAACACGGCAATTGAGCAAAATAATGACCCCCCCCCAACAAATAAAAATCTTTTAACTTCTGTAATGTGACTTGAAAATCTTTAACAAGAGAAAATAGTGAAGGGAGGACTACAAACATTTCTCAAAAGCCTGATGATCATGTTAGATATACTGTATATTTTTTTTATAAATTTACATATATTAATATTACATTCTTCTAAAAAACGATATCAGTCGGAAAAGTTATTACGTTGTAACTAAAAAATGTCAAGACAAACCATTTTTCCTTAATAATAATGTGCATTCAGGATTAATGTGCAAGACCACAAACACGTATTAATAATGAAAAATAGAGTCAATTTTGATTTCATGTTGACTTTAATATGGAAAACCCCTGCTAGGTTAAGTGTAAATGATTCACTGAGTAAAACCTCAAGTCTGAGAGCGTTACACGATTGTCTAGCACTTTAAAACCCATTAGTAGGTTCATGCTCGCTATATATGGCATGTTCACTAACACGTGTTACCTGTCAATAATCCACCCACTGCACGTCAAACACGGTTAGGACGGGACAGCCATTACTGACTGACACCGAGTGCTAGTATAGCTGTTCTAACAGCAGTTATTAATATTAAAGGGCAC
>NW_015509592.1:8302-9055 GCF_001515645.1 Sinocyclocheilus grahami
TTGCTGTCTATGGGAGGGTCCGAGAGCTCTCAGAATTCATCAAAACATCTTAATTTGTGTTCCGAAGATGAACGGAGGTCTTACTGGTTTAGAACAACATGAGGGTGAGTAATTAATGACAAAATGGTCATTTTTGGGTGAACTAACCCTTTAATATCAGATACATGACCTATAATGAACATTAATGCAAATACAACCATCAAGTCAATTGAAAACGAATTCATTTTGTGCTGTGAACTAATGAAAGAATCTCTTTTCCTCTCTCATTCTCAGATCTGTGCCAATCTGGATTCAGTAATTGTGTCCACCAAGAATTTTACTCCAGTGCTGCAGAAAGTCGTTCCTAGACCCAAAAAGCAATATGATATTGTTGAAAAAAGAGCTCTGGTACTTTCCTCTGTGTGTCTGAGTCATAATGTGATTGTACTGTACAACTGCTTAAACATTCAAGACCCAATATGTGTGTGTGTGTGTGTATGTTTGTTTGTGTGCAACAGGATCCATTTGGCGACCACTTGAAGGCAATGATGTTGATGATTCATGAGTTTATGCCGTCAACGGTGAGTCTCAGCCTGCGAGAGATGGGCACCCAGGAATATGAAGCTGATGTGGTGGAACTAGAAAAAACAGGTTAATGTCACTACAACTTTGAGTCGTATATTCTCAATCTCCTGCAAAAACATGACTTGATCTGATGGTGTGTTTGTTTGTCAGGTGTAAAGAAAGAGAACAGACTGATTGCTCAGTGCGCTT
>NW_015509592.1:9065-10907 GCF_001515645.1 Sinocyclocheilus grahami
TTTGCACCTGCGGCAATACAACGACGCTCTTCTCATTAATGACACCGTTCGCATGGTGGACGCGTTCCGGGGTCTAGACGAGTTCTACAATTCAAGGAAAACCAAATTGCTGGATGGAACAGATCTCTTTCTCCAGGGACTTTTTGATGGTGTGGATTGTTTACTGTGCTGTTGACTATTGTGATGCTCTGTGAAGGGATAGTTAACCCCTCATCATTTACTGACCGCAGTGTTGTTACAAACCTGTATGACTTATTTTCCCACACACATACAAATAATAATAACAGAGGGAGAAATTTTTCATGCTATTTTTCCATACAGTGAAAGACTTTATTTGAGGGTTTAAGTTTCAAAAAGGACAAAAATATATTGGCACCATAGCAGTTATGGGCCAATGTTACACTTTTTTGTATTTTATCAGTCAGTATTAGATATATATCTGCTAATATATTAATAAATATATTTACATGTGCCTGCTCGTGCACCCTATTGTTAAATTTAGATTTGAGCATTTCTGTCATCTAACACTCACTTAAAGTTAATATTTAAAAAAACTGTAATAATTTAATAACACTGTTAATCTTTATCTAAGTTCAAAATGAATCACATTTGTATACTGTATTTTTATAATTTTGTGATGTCTAAATTAACATGTCGGATTTAAAATCATAGATTTTAGTTTTTTATATTTCATTTTTAATTTATTTAGACTAAATAGTATAGAATTGTAATAGAATTTATTGGTTATAGCCAAAATTGTATTATCAGTGCAAAAAAAGCTTCACAAATGTAGTCCACTTGATTGGTGTGTTATAAAAGTCTTGTAAAGTCATACGATTCTTTTATTTTTATTTTTTTTGTGGGAGACAGGCTGAAATTGAAGCCCTTATTCATTGATAATTTTGCTTTTTGCTTAAATCTCAGTTTTGTTTATGCATATTTAGATTACTGTCCCCTTATTTGTGGTCTGTGTTGACAGCAAAATTTGATGATGTTGTCTTTGTTACTAGCATTCAGCTAATAATATCTCGACCATTCATTCAAATGATGACAAATATTTCCGCTCTTCTGTTTCTGCTCAGAGAACCGTGTGGAGCTTAAACAGCTGGCATCGAATGCCCGCTACGAAAACCCCAAACTGGCCCGGTTGCAATGCACATTGCAGGAAGAGTTTAATGATGAAAACTCTCGCGCTATCCTCTTCTCAAAGACCCGCAGGGGCACCCATTGTCTGTTTGACTGGGTGAAATCCAACCCTGAGCTGCAGAGGGTCAACGTCAAAGCTGGCATTCTCACAGGAGCGGGTACAGGTGCAAATCACATGACCCAGGTACTTTCACACAAGAAAGTGTCTCAAATGGTTTCCCTAAAAAGCATTTGTTAGTCATGTTTACTTGAAGAAAAACATCCAATATACAGTATTTACAGGAGGAAGAAGTTTACTTACAGTATAATTTTCTCTACTTCCTATTTATGTCTGCTTTTTTGTATTTGTTCTTAGAATGAACAAAAGGAAACCATTAAACATTTTAGAAAAGGAATCCTCAACCTCCTCATCTCCACCAGTGTAGCTGAGGAAGGACTTGATATTCCAGAATGCAACTTAGTTGTACGTTACGGGCTGTTGACCAATGAGATCGCTCAGCAGCAGGCCAGTGGGCGGGCTCGAGCTATGAACAGCGTCTACTCAGTGGTAGCCGAAGAAGGTGGGCGTGAAATACGCAGGGAACTCACCAATGAGTATCTAGAAAGTCTGACTGCAAAAGCTATTGACCAAGTGCAGCAAATGAGTCCCAGGGAGTTCAGACTCAAGGTTTGCAATTCACGTCAAATAATAGAAAA
>NW_015509592.1:11477-14661 GCF_001515645.1 Sinocyclocheilus grahami
ATGTCAGTCTTATGCACACCCCTTCAAGTAAAGTGTAACCAGAGTGTTTAATGAAATACACTACACTACCATTCAAAAGTTGTTTTAATGATTTTGAAAGAAGTCTCTTTTGCTCACCAAGGCTGTATTTATTAGATCAAATATACAGTAAAGGCAATAGTATTGTGAAATAGTTATATAAAATAACAGCTTCTATTTAAATATTTTTCAAATGTAATTTATTCCTGACCTTACTGTCCCCAAACTTTTGAACAGTAGTGACATTTATGGTTTATTCTTAGAGCCACATTTTATTACTCAAGTGCAAATTTAGTAAAACTTGTGGCAAAAACATTGTAATAAAAGTAATTCTTGTCTTAATCAAGATATAATACATTAAACATGTACAAAAACGAAATATTCTTGCAAAAAGGGTTTGTTCGATAGCTTATGGGACAGAAAATGTCATTAGCTCAGAATAAAAACAATGAAGTCAATGATCCCTACCATGATCAAAAACAAACATGTCTGTACTGGTGTGTTTCATAGGAGGCATTATAGAGCAGGTGGGCAGGTCGTTCTGGAGAAGAGCTTTGAAGATTGGG
Source organism: Sinocyclocheilus grahami (assembly GCF_001515645.1). NCBI lineage: Eukaryota > Metazoa > Chordata > Actinopteri > Cypriniformes > Cyprinidae > Sinocyclocheilus > Sinocyclocheilus grahami. The sequence continues at coordinate 12,062 of NW_015509592.1, forward strand.
AGCCTGGACGGGTTATCAGCTGCAGGAACTGTGAAAAGGTACAGATTGTGTTAGTTTACGCATGTAGATCACATGTTGCATTATAAATGTATCTGACTAAACACAGGAAGAAGTCCTTAAGAATACTGACCTACTTTTGTTCATTCCTCCATCTCTCTCTTTCTCAGGAATGGGGAATGGAGATTAAGTTCAGGAGGGTGGTAATAGTCCCCTGCTTGAAAATAAAGAGCTTTTCCTTGAAGACTCCTGGAGGCAAATCCACTCCCAAGCAGTGGAAGGATGTTGAGTTCCAGGTGAAAGAGTTCGACTTTCTTAAGGACATGAGCAGCCATTTCCCTAACCTAGACTTAGACGACTGACCATTTAAGCTCAGGCAAAACAGTGTAACAGTCACTGTGTCAGATTTTTTCAGTTTTCTGCTTGTAGGTGGTACTGCAAGGGGCCATTGATTGCTTTTAGTCGCAAACTACTTAGCATCATTTAAATATGAAATGATCCATCCTGATTATGCTGATTAGTCATCATGGTTGTTCATGGATGTTAGGGGAAGTAAATGCTTTTGTAGTTGGTTGTGAGTGTCAAAAGACAGCTGGGAACCTCCATATAATAGAGCTGTTTGTACTCAAAATATAGTTTTAAATTGTAGTGTTTACTTAGTAGTTTCTGTCATGTAAGAGTTTTGTTTTAACTGAGAAAGATGAGTGTGTGTAAAATGTTTTGACTGTATATTTATTTGACAATTTCATTGGTTTTTTTTCTGGTGTCCATCTCTGGGATCAGGACTGTGCTGCTCTTTGATTATTAGTTATTGTTGACATTACTGTGCAATATGTCTCTAAATGCACCTGAAGCTCTTAATGGCCCCCATTGAGCTCTAGTCTGCTCAGACTGTCGCTTTCAGATTGCTGGAACATTTACATATATTCATTTAACAGATGCTTTTATCCTAAGTGACTTACAAATGAGGAGAAATATGAACACGCTTCATAATCTGTGAGCCTTCATTTATAGACTGGTTACAGGTTTGTTTATAGCACTTAAAGTATGTTTCTCACACACACAAAAAATGTGTATAACGTATGTCTTTTTAAAAGTCTGACCATTTTTCATTTCTGCATTACCACATGAGAGTCTGTATATCACATCTAGAATATATATATATATATATATATATATATACTGTGTATATATATATATAATAAAACAATTATGCACGGAATTTGGTGTATTTTCATCCTTATAGTTGCTACACAAGTGGATACTTACTGTTATGAACCTGTGTGTGAGAAAAGACTACAGTCATAGATTTACATGAGGAGGAAACAGAAAGAAAAGTTAAAGATAAGCTGTTCTATTTCAAAATGTGGAGTTTCTCCGAATGATTTTTGATAGTATTTAGCGTCAGCCACTAGATGGCGCCACGCAGTCTTGCTTTTCGTTCGTATTAATTGTTGTCAGTTGCCACTAGTTGATTAGTTCTTATTTGCTCATGTGATTTGCCTCATTTAAACACGCTTTGGTTTGTTCTAGGTTTTAGTTCCTGTGCTGTAAGTCAAACCTGTAAGTTGAGAAGGAAGTAAGTGACGCCTGTCTTTATAGAAGTCAGTAGTCTATTATGTTCACACTACAGTTCATCTTCCATAGCCATTGTGTTCTTTCATTCTGAAAATGGTTTTAAAACTAACTGGATGTACAGGAGGTCAGTTGCTCAGGTTTTTTCTTTTGAATACAAAAAGCCTTTTTAACACCTCAGGGTCACAACCATTAGTGGTGTTATATATTTATTATATATGTACAGTATATGTAATCAAATGTGCAATCAGCGGAATAAGTGGAACTGGCTCTCTGGGCAATTAGTAAACAAGTATCTGCAAATTAGATGGTGAGCAAACTTTGACCAAATATTCTTGTGTTTATGTAATGTTAAATGTAATCAAAGCTAGAGAGAGCCAGAGCCATAGGCCTGGGGTTGACATAAAGGGTAGTGTTGTGCCAGTGTGGTTTTGCATGGATCAGTGCCTCAGCAACGCCCACAGCACACATTTAAACACACACACATACACACAATGCCTGCAGAACAAATCTCACACACATACACATGCTCCTCATTTACACAGACTTTAGCAAGGACATTCAAAGTCAAAGCTAAAAGTCTGTAAAACAGACAGGAAAAGCTGAATCACAGATGTACAGACATACCTTTAATTCAGTTCTCTGCTAACACAGTCTTCCTTTACATAGCATATTGATTTTCTCATCATGTCTATATTTTTTTGTTTTCTGTGAGTACATCACTTGTGCATGACTTAAACTTTAGCGGTTAGAGCAAATCTTAGGTCTATAACAGCTCTGTGGTCCGTCACTGACTAGTGTGATCCATATACGAATTGAACTTTTAAAAATATATATTTTTAAAACCAAGCAAGAGTATTCCAAGTTTTTGCCATCATTAAGATAGGATAGTGTAGAGTAGACAGGAAGGATTGTTCATACCAAGAACGTAACTGTAACGATAACTATATCAGCGTCCACACCAACAGATGATAACATTGTTTATTACAATTAGGGTGAATTCTGATTGGCTGAATTTTGAAAGAGAT
>NW_015509593.1:0-1080 GCF_001515645.1 Sinocyclocheilus grahami
GACATGTGAATAATCCCGCCCACTCTAAAGCGGTACTGAACTGTATTGGAAACACAAACCGTGCCGAGCCGAACCATGCCGTGCCGAGCCGAGTCATACCACTCAGTGGAAAAGTGTCATTTGTTTTGTTATTTTGTCTTCAAAAAGGATAAAGGAAATAACATAGTTGTACAGCGTAAGCTATGCATGAAGACCCTTACTTTAACAAACAAAGTAGGCTACTCAACCAATTTGAACATTTGCAGGTACGACTAGCATGGAAATCATCATGTTAGCTAAAATGTAGTGTTAGTTAGTGATTTAAAATACCATGGAGTGCGGTATGAAGGTATGAAGTAATTTGTAACTGTAACTGAATACATTTTAAAAGTAACCCTCCCAACCCTGGAGGCGACCACAACAGAAATCATCACAGGAACGTCATCTTAGTATGTTTAAGAAGAGCAGGACCAGGCGGTATGATGATATGTACCTTGCAATGGTTTTACATAACCATTTATATTGCAATTACAAACTCACAATCACAACCTTATTTTTCATAATTGCAACGACTTCTCTCACATTTGTGACTTTTTCGTAATTATGACTTCTTTTCTTGAAATTCTTTACAGAAGTGGGCACAAATGTGAGATATGACGTTACAACTACGAGGAAAAAGTCGCAACTGCTAGTTCTTATCTAACATTGGTGACTTAATATCTCACCATGCATTGTGACTCTCAACTGCAAATTTCTATCTCAGAATTGTGAGATATTTCACATTTGTGACTGTTTCTCATGATTGCAACTCCAGTTCCCATACTTGAAACTTCATATCGCACATTCATAACGACTGAACGATTGAAATGTTTCAATACGGGTAATGTTAGGGACAGGTTTGGTGGTATGGGTAGGTTAAGGTGATAGGAATCAGTCAACAGTGTAATTATACATTTAATTACAGATGTAATTACATGCAGGTATTTTTGAGATACAAGTACAACATAAAAATATGTACAGTATGTACACAATAAGTGCACTGTGTTAAATGATCAATTTTTAATGTAAGTACATAGTAGTTAAGGCCACCTAATATAAAGT
>NW_015509593.1:7471-12885 GCF_001515645.1 Sinocyclocheilus grahami
TTATATTCATTGCATACATATACTTCGTAGTAGATGCCCTTAACTCCTTTCTACTGTCTGTTGTCGGTGTTTCTTTATTTGAATATGGCACTTATCACATGCTGTGTGGTATTGGCGTTTGGTATCGGGGCATTTTAACGAGTACGAGTACGAGTACAAGAGACCAGTATCGAGCCCGATACGATACCAGTATCGGTATCGGTGCATCCCTAGTGTCAAGTCTAGGTATTGAGTAGGATTAGGGATGTAGAATATGGTCATGCAGAATATATGTGCTTTATAAGTACTAATAAACAGCCAATATTTGAATAACAGGCATGCTAATAAGCAACTAGTTAATGGTGAGAATTGGTCCCTATACTAAAGTGTTACCTTAAATTTTTAACATTGTATTGCAATTAATGAATGACAATATTTGTGATTTATCAATACGTAAAGAAAAAAAAATTTCAAAGCCGTTAATTATTCTTACCATTATTACTCATGGTAGGACAATTTCTTATTACTAAATATTATGTTTTTTTTATTTTTATTTTTATTTATTTTATTTTTTTAAAGCACCAACTTAACATTCACAGCCATAATTTACAATACCACAATAAAGCAATCTGGATATGTGGCTTCATTGTGTCAGACTCCATGAACACAAGGATTTTGTTCTAAATAGGATTAATGCGAAAAGATTTCAAATGGCCACATTAGGCAGTCATGCAGTTCCCACAATGCCATCTTTATCGGATGTTGAGTAGCTTTAGTTAGGCGAGGAAAGACATCAGAACACAGTGAGGCATGAGCGCCACTCTCAAGCTATTATGAGTCTGAGTTAAAGGAGCGGAGGACAGAACATTCAGCGACAAAACCGCACTCGCGATACGTGCACAGTCACATTCCACACTTGTCAACTTAAAAGGTCACCGTATTAGTGTGGGCCCCGCGTCCATGCTGGTGGCTCATTTCCAATGCACTGTTCGTTCCAACTTACTTGCTGGGGAGAAGTAGCATTGAAAATAATTGGATGCGTATTTTGATGAATTCATGAGAAGAAAAATAATCTCCATCTTTGGTTTGACATTAAAAACTGCTGTTTCACACAACGGCTGAAGTGGAACCAAGTCTGAAATGAGAATTACAGGCTAGTAGGGACAGCACAATCTGAAAAGGCTCAGAACGACTATTTGTTGAAGCACTTTATCATAAATATGTTATATTCCACACAAAACATTAGTGGACAGGAACATAAGTTTTTTCATCATGACTTTCTGTTCTGGCTTGACTTAAACCACCCAAGGTTTCATGCAATATTAGTTTTTCCACACATAACATCAAGTTTGCATCGGATTTGTAAGTAATGAAAAATAAATAACTATTTTGAATTTCATTTTACACAGCTCATTTTGTTCTCAAACTTCATCTTCAAGTCAGAGGTTAGTGAGCTGTTGCTGAGAAACTTCGAGTTTGAGTTGGGATCGGATTTAAAAGTTGAACCGGTCGAGTCGAGTCACGAGTTTTTGTTTTCAGTGCAGCTTCAAGCTTTAACTTAATGCCTTTTGCAGACCTCTATCATGCAGTTTTACTCATAAGTTTACCCACCCCTGGCAGAATCTATTAGATAAACTTATAATTTAAAAAAAGCAATTTTGCTTATTTAAGCTATTTGACAACAGATATATTCCACAAGACTAAATAATAACCAAATTTACACAAATTATTCTGTTAAAAAGTTTGCATACCCTTAGTACTTAATAGAGTGCTATTTTTTAAAAATCTGCAACACCTTACAGATTCTGCAAGAGGAAACTTGTGAGGGAAAAAGTGGGTGTATACTTGAGCAGTACATCCATACACTCTTATCAAGATACTGAATTATGGGAATGGTTCACCAGTGCATATTGTGGATAATGTCACAGAAAAAGTAATAATTTGAGTCTTGTAATCTCAGTTTCTTCCAACACAAAACCCACACACCAACTTCCCCAAAACGGAAAAGAGTGATGGTTTGAAGGCTTCTTTTTGCTCTTTTTTTGGACAGAAAGAGCATTAGGATTCTGGCGAAGACCGTTCCTTGTAGCAGCCTTTGCCAACCGCTTAATTTGCCGTTTATAGTTTGACCATGGCAGTAATTTAATCTGTAGCCCGCAGAATATTTCTGCCAACACTGATGTGTGTGGCGATGTGGGAGGATGTGTCGTGCACATCCTTAAAGGGATAGTTCACTCGAAAATGGAAATTCTGTCATCATTTACTTGCCTGATTGTCATTTCAAACCTGTATGAGTTTCTTTCTTCTGTGGAATACAAAAGAAGAAGGTTTGAAGATTGTTGTCCATGTTATTTGAGGACTGTAGCATTCAAGCTTCAAAAAGGATGAAAGAGGACCACAGAGATATCATATAAGAGGTCCATGTGACATATTTCATGTTTTTCTGCAGATTTGATGAAGGTAAATTTAACAATTTTAAAGAACTTTTTAAGGCCAAGTAAAGAAAGACTAATTAAAGGTGTTTAAAAATGTTTTCTTAATGTAAATGTCTAGGGAGTACACAATGAGTTATATTAGCAATACTTCAAAGTTTGAAAATACAATCTCTGCTCCCATCCACTAGAATATGGAAATAACTTTTATTGTACTTCTGGTCATCCTGCAAAAAAGTGATGTTCTTCTTCAGTATTTTTGACTTATTTTCCAGTACAAATGTCAAAAGATTTTTAAATCAAGACACGCTTACTTGAGAAGCAAAATGAGATGATAAGACATACGATAAAAAGTCTTGTTTTCCATGGAACTGATCGAAATGAAATGAAAAGTTTATGATTAAAACAAAAACAAATATCTGCCAATCAAATTCATTCAAAGGGAAAACATGTTTTCATATCCTAGGGTTTAATACCCGATTCTTGCTTTAAGCATAAACTAACTTAATTTTGTTCAGTTTTTCAAGACTTCATTTTACTTTTGCATCTCAAGCAAATTAATCTTGATTTAAGGATGTCTGGATATTCGTGTTGGAAAACCTAAATAATGAGGATGCATGCATGCAAGATTTAATGTCACGACTTTACGAATTTAAGACTTTCTGCTCTGATTTAAGACTTTTTAAGGCCCTGTTTTGTGAAAGATCGAATTAGGACTTTTTAAAACCCACAGAAACCCTGTTTATGAAGTCATGCAATAGATTTGTGTCAGAAAGCCACCAAAATTCACATGGTTATTCATAGATAATCTTGACACCCATCCTTGCTATCTTTAGCATGTTCATGAGACAAGTAGTGTCGTATGATTCCTAGTTGAATCTTTTGAATTAGTTTACGAAACCAGAGTAAATGAATCACTCTAATCCAGTTGGAGTTCAAATCACTGACTCACTAATTAGCAGAAAGCAATGACTTAAACTTCAGTCTGTTCTTTGCACAAAGCTAATCAGATTTATGACTCGCATTGACTACTTTTATTGCATGTACTGTCCCTTTAAGAAATATTTAAGAAGCATTTATGCCAAGGAGTTTACATGTATGCGGACAGCCTGAATGGTCAATGAACGTGCGCATTCATATTACTCTGCTCTCAAACATATTTTGTGGGTGAGAATGTGTCTCTTCGGTGTGTCTGTGTGTGTTTGTGGTTGTTTTACCAGTTAGCCTCGTGGGATGAAGTAGCGGTATTCAGATCCTCTTATTTAGATGCAAGTCCTAGCGTTGTTGAACAGTGCTGGGAGATGGATCGAGGTGGGAGGGAAATGGGGGGATTGGCTGTCCTTGTCTCCAGTCTCCTGCCCTCTGGGCTTCCCGAGACCTATCGAACCCTCTCCAAAGGCATAAACAGTAATAAAAAAATCTTTTTACAGCTTTATCACAAAGTAATCACCACTAACATGCTTTTTAAGTTTAAAATAAATACCTTTAAACTGCTTGGTTTGAAATGGCATCGGGCCAGTTAATATTATTCACATCCATGCAGTTTAATGAATCATGGACTTGAAAAATTTCTTCATCAACATACGTATATATTGAGTTACCCAGAGAGCTGTATCTTTATCTTCACAAATATTCCCAATGACCTTCAACAGGGTATTATTCTTTCCCAGACAACCATTATTCACTAACAGGTCAACAAGAGTCCATTATGGACAGTAGACGTCATACTTGCATGCTCATTTATCTTTATCGGACATGTTGCTGCATGGCACACCTCATGCATTAAAACATTTTTATTTAACGATTCTTTTGGGCTGCAACCCTACTGATTCAATGAAACCAGAGAGCCCCATTTTCCCACTTACATATCCCGAAGTGCCGTGAGGTTCACCCCTGCAATTGCCTGTTCCCAGAGGTCTCTTCAATTGTATACGCTCTCACTAAACCTCCTCCCTCGGTGGTAGCAAATGTCTGAATTTTAAGGAAAAATTATGTCGCAGGCAAAAGCCTTCTGCTAAACAGAAAACAGACGGTAATTTTGCCACCAGAAAGCAATGGTAAAACAACATAACTGTCACCAAACGTATAAAGATGCTTTGGAAATATCGCATATTAAAGCAAGCCATCAGTCACAACAAAATGGCTGCTTTTCAAGAGCTTCATGACAAATTTACAAGTCAGCTGGCTTGAGCCCGGAAGACCAAAGATCTCCAGCAGATCCAAGGCTACATCTGAATAAGTGATTTAAGCATTACTCTGGCGCTTTCAATCTCTTTGTCATTGTGTCGTGAGATCAGAGCCTCACTGCCTCCCTTCATCTCATCCGCTGACTTCAACGGTCCACGCCACTCGAAGAAAAGCGCGCCTGAACTTCAGAACTTAATGAACATGTCGGAATTCAATGAATTCTAATTTGCCTATACTTTCGAAAGAGCTCGGGAAAAAAAGAGGAGGACATTTATTAGAGAGAAAATTGAAAAGGGGGCCCTCTCTTGCTGCTTGATTTCCTGCACACGTTCCAAGAGGGGCTGGAAAGCAATTAGCTCTCCGGCTATGATAGTAAATGAGAGGTATGAATGCCTGAGATGGATAGCTTTCCAGGAATGAAAATTCTGCAGTGGGAAGGATTATGTTAAACAGTCCATACCAAAAAAATCAAGGTAGCATGGAGCTTGAGCGAATGCTCTGTTAGACGTAATCCTCCCCGGAGCCCAATTTTCTTGCCACGTGTATTGATTATTTGAAAAGGATGAAAGGAAACAAGATTTACAGAGAGCATGCTTTATAGATCAATGCATCAGCAGCGAGTATCCCGTTGAACTTCGACAATATGAGCTAGAAAAGAAATCCCTTCAGAATCGCTGCGAGTGAAGGTGGTAAATGAGAGGTGTTTTGCTGTCACAACCTTTGCAAACCAATTTGTTTTGGCAGTCTTTAGTGAAGTAGCTAAATTGCACCGCTCGCACTGCTTTGCATTGTTGTGTCGGAAGGCACGCTTGCATA
>NW_015509593.1:14055-14646 GCF_001515645.1 Sinocyclocheilus grahami
TGTTTTCTAGTCGTTAATGTTTTCTAGTCATTAATTACTACCAAGCAAATCTACATTATTTATGAGCTTCTCATTGCATATGCAAATAAGCTATACTCTCTAAAGCTTATATAATGTCCTGATCTTCATGCCATATGAACACACATGCCTGCACTCTCTCACACACACTCAGGCTTGCTGTTCTAACTAACCCTTCTCCTTCCAGTGATTTATAGCACTTAAAGGAGGTGACAAGATGACACTGATCTCTGCCATCATATATCTCCCCATCATACATGTGGGTCATATGAGAGGCCCGGCACCTGTCATAACCTGAAGCCACTTGCCTTCACTGACTGACAACTTCTCTATCACTCTTCAAGGAGAAACGCACAGAGGGGAATCAAACTAAGCATTCATTTCAGTCACTCACTGCTTTGTTTACTGGCACGCTGTCCGAGTTCTCTAAAGTGGCACAACTGTTTAGTGAATTTACCCCCCAGGTGTCACCTAACCAGGCAAACATCTGGCCATTTTACTATGCATTTAATTTATGTAGAGAACTAAAATTTTTGTTTCAGTAAAAGAGAGCGAGAGAGAGAGAGAGAGAGA
>NW_015509594.1:0-781 GCF_001515645.1 Sinocyclocheilus grahami
TTTTTTAACGTTGTCATTTAAATCTGCCAGTGCAGTAAGACAAAATACACCTTCATTATTCACTAACTGAGAAAGAGAGTGGAGAAAGAAAAAAATCTGTAAGAATTGCAGTTGTTCACATCTGCTTTTATGAAGATCCTTAAATACTTACCTAGTACGTAACCTAATAGCTGTTAACAATTTAGATAATGACTACATAAATAGGTGAAAATTGTATTTCTGCACCACTAGAATCACCAAATGGAACTGCAAACGTTTTCAAACCGCTTTCCTGAACACTCTCGCACTTCATTGGTCAGTCACACAGAAAGTCCCGCCCCCAACTCACGCCATTGGTTGAGCAGCTGTTGTTGTGTTGGTCTGTTTGAACATGACAGTGTTTGAAGGAAAATGAAGTTGGAATAAATTAAGCCTGGTGCGCACTGTGATTTTGGGTCGATTTTGCCATCTGAGACAAATTTCAGGAATTGTAAGATTTCTTTCGTCATAAAGAAGCAAAGTCTTGGATTGCTTCAATTTGTTTATACTAAGTCATCTATATGGCGTAAAACAAAACTATTTTGCGAGTATTCACATTAAAGAATAAGCAGCACAGAAATGGTTTCTTTCACCTGGCCAACTGATCAAGTTTGACCAAATTCTTAATTAGACAGTTTACACAAAAATTCAATTTTGCTGAAAATGTACTCACCTATCCAAGATGTAGGAGTTTGTTTTTATATCGGATTACATGGGAATTATTGTGATGTTTTTATCAGCTCTTTGGACTCTCATTCTGACG
>NW_015509594.1:6657-7119 GCF_001515645.1 Sinocyclocheilus grahami
GAGAGAGAGAGGTGTACTGATGAATACTAAGAGAAGAACAGCAGTGATGCGTCTTTAGTTTGAGAACGACCTTGCGCTCCATCAAATGAGATGAGACGGGCCGTTCTGAGCGTGAATAATGGCTCATTTTACAAAACCTCTTTTCTTTATTCTTTAAAACGTCTCTATTAATAGTACATCAATATTACAGTTGCAGGTTAGTGATTTTTTTAGTGCTTAACTCCTCAGATCATGTGTTGTTTAGGAGAGTGTGCTGTTATTTTACTAAGTGATCAGACACACTACTTTCTGCTGGACCAAAAAACAGGTGAAAAATATGCCGCAAATTTACACTGAAGGAAGGACCCGCACTATATCTTTGACTTGGGTCACCTAGCCACCGCATAACAACACACTAAAACCGCGGTCACACTAAATTTTTCGTTCCATTGACTTCCATTCATATGCATGCGAATGCGTCAG
>NW_015509594.1:8308-9691 GCF_001515645.1 Sinocyclocheilus grahami
TTCATTTTTCTGATGGATGTTCTATAGGAGATATTCAGGCATGTGTATTTTAGACGAAAAGAAAACGTTTCTCGTCATCCTTCCCATGAGTGGCGTCAGATGATGGAGAGGGGCCTCCTCTCCACGGCACCGTTACTAGGGAACCAGAACTGAACCTCTCTCAAGTTTCTCTAGACACTGCAGAGCTCAGGGGGAAAAAAGCCAGTGTTTCCTTTGGCAGCGGCGCTACTTTTTCTAACCTTCCCAGAGTAAAAGAGACGAGAGAGACGAGCAGCCGGGTGACCCAGGGAGGGGGAGGAAGGGCAGGCCTGCTTTTCCACCCTTTCCCCTGCTAGAGTTCGGAAAAATGTCTCTCCTGTCCACATGCGTCCCCCCTCCTCCCCCAAGGTGTGCAGCTACAAAACCCTGGCCTGTTCTCAGAAGAACAACAACCTCATCCAAACCACATGTCTTTACACTTTTACTGCCTCAAAAAAGAGAATGGCATTAAAAACAGACAATCAAGGATGGAAACAGACTCCTTTATAGGGAAATCAGACTCAGCTAATTTTTCTAGGCATTTTTCTCCTCTGAAAAAGATCCCAGTAATTTCATATGAAGAAATGTCTGAAGAGATCTCAACAATGTCTCAAACCCTGCTCAGATTTAACAAGTCTGTAATCAAAAGATCTCAATATGAACTCAAATATGTGATTGACATTAAAAACAGACATTCAAGGATGGAAAGAGACTCCTTACAGGGAAATCAGACTCAGCTAATTTCTTATCAGGAAGCACATGGTCACAACAGAAATGAGAGCAAAATGAGATCTCTTTCATATCTCAATTGTTTCCCCTATATGACAACGAGATGAAATGGAGAGCAAATGGAGACCTTTGCTTAAGACTTTTCTCAAAGATGCAGTAATCTCACATGAGTTTCAGATGAGATCTCAACAATGTCTCAAACAGTGCTCAATTGTTTCTCCTAGACAGCAATCAGATCAAATGGATATTCATCTTAAGATATTTCTCCTCCGACTTACAGGAAAATCAAATTCAGCTCATTTCTTATCAGAAAATGGTCAAAAAATGTTTTTCTACAAATATTAGAAATGACAACGAAATGAGATCTTCTTCATGTCTCAACTGCTTCTCCAAGAAAGCAATAAGATGAAATAGAGAGCAAATGGAGGCCTTGCCTTAAAGGATTAGTTCACTTCCAGAATAAAAATTTCCTCTAATGTCATCCAAGATGGTCATTCAGCTTAAGGTGTTTGAGGAAAACATTCCAGGAGTGTTCTCCATATAATGGACTTCAATGGGGACCAACCTATAGTGCTTTACAACTATAGGACCGGAAGAGCTAAATAAACGTATCACTGCATCTAAACCAACAACATG
>NW_015509594.1:11476-11843 GCF_001515645.1 Sinocyclocheilus grahami
ACTTCACGCATTACGTAATCACATTGGAAAGGTCACGCGTGACGTCGGTGGAAGTACCGACCCTGTGTTTACAAAGCAAACATGCAAAGAAAGTCAAATACCCTTTACAAAACAAGGTTAAACAACGATGTCGGATGATTGTGAATTTGGAGGAGAAACCTTATCTTTTTGAACCGGAGTACACAGACGAAGAGCTAACCGCACGTGACCTTGCACATCACGGAGCTAGTGCAAGACAAGCATTTGTGGTTTAAAAGTATATAAGTGTTTATCTTTTTGAGAAAATGACAGATCTTTTCACTAGATAAGACCATTATTCCTTGGCCTGGATCATGTAGAGCTCTTTGAAGCTGCACTGAAACTGCAA
>NW_015509594.1:13481-14645 GCF_001515645.1 Sinocyclocheilus grahami
AAAGGAGTAAAGATTCTGTATACCGCCTCTGTGTGTGTCTGTTTATGTGGGTTTGGGCTTTTGCAGGCGGTATACACGCTACAAGCAAGTACAAGCGTTTTGTCGTCGCGTATCACATGCACAGTTTCCTCCAAATCGATCCCCCACAATGCATCTTTTTGCACCCACGATTCGCAAGTGAAATCCAGACCCCTGTGCGGATTTAAAGATACATTTCCTTCGTACACGACTAGAAATCGGAAGTTAACCTTCACAAACTCACAATGAAACATCCCTAGTTGCATTTTCTCATGCACAATTTATCATGTCATCATACCAAAATGCTTTTCTTAAACTATGAACATATTGGACATCTATAGTCCATCACAAGACTTGGATGTATTTTACAGTGACTTTCCAAGTTTCCTAGCAACAAGGAATTTGTCTATCAACAACAAAGTGAAAATGATAGCCTATATAAAGCAGGATTTTAGACCATGGAGATTTCAACACACACACAAAATATATATAATTACATAAATGAGAAGAAAAATGATATTAAGTCTTGTTTTCTGATGATTTTACCCCCAAAATCAAAATTAGGCGAGTTTATGCTTAAAACAAGAAAAATGTCAGCCAGCTGGGTAAGAAAAATAAATTTAATTCAAAGGGAAAACTAGTTTATTTTTCTTATCCCATTGACTGCAAAAAGCATTTTTAAGAAAACAAGACTAAATATCTTAAGTCATTTTGCTTCTCATGTAAATGCACTGCAATCAAGGCAAACATATGAAGAAAATCAATCTACCAAAGCATGATTCCACTGAACTTAAAACTTGCGACTGGTTATGATAAGACAAAAAAAAAATGCATTTACTGCCTGCCTGGTTAGTACATGATGTATTATGCCAATTGTTAACCTGAAGTACACTGCATAATATTTTATACATTTTTAATTAGTTTGTTTGTTTTTAGTTAGCCTTTTTACTTGTTCTAAAACATATTTTCAAATCCTTAAAACAAGATAAACTCTTGCAACTCGCACATTAGCGGCACAGTGAAAAAAAATCCTTGTCTTAACTGGTATTTATGTTTTATTCTCCAGTTAAAATATAGTCTTGAAACATGATCAATTAATATATAAAGACTTGTATTTATATACAATGAACTGGCAAGTTTTTTTTT
>NW_015509595.1:0-625 GCF_001515645.1 Sinocyclocheilus grahami
GATTCTTAATACTGTGTTGTTACCTCAATGATCCACAGCTGTTTTTTGTTTTGTTTAGTTTTGTTTTGTGATAGTTGTTCATGAGTCCCTTGTTTACCTGCTGTTCTTCAGAAATATCCTTAGTTCCCACAAGTTCTTTGGTTTTCCATCTTTTGCATATTTGAACCCTTTCCAATGACTGCGTGATTTAGAGATCTATCTTTTCACACTAAGGACAACTGAGGGACTCACATTAACTGAGGGACTCACGTTAAAACATTAACTATTACAAAAAGTGCAAACGCTCACTGATGCTCCAGAATGTAAAACTAAAAATATTTTTTAATTGTGTTTCTGAAATTAAATTATATATGTATGAGCTTTATTTCAGAAGCCCTATTAACTACTAGAAATATTATTTAAAAAAAATTTAATTTTTTTATCAGATACATTTTTATATATACATACACACAGTATGTGCAATATGTAATGACTGTTATCCTGTATACATACACCCCCATGACATTTAAACCATCCAAACATTTCTTGTTCTGCTTTAACACCTCATTCGCTCTCAAATCAGTTTGACTGACCATTTCATCTCTATGGGATTTCTGGAGGAAAGTTATAAAATGATAAAAGCATC
>NW_015509595.1:2122-3705 GCF_001515645.1 Sinocyclocheilus grahami
CTTGTAAACGGTGCTGTGCATATTTCTCTCCTGATTCAGAAGAGATAACTTTTTCACTGAAGAAGCCAAAAGCAATGGTTTTGAAGTTATAAATGATTAAATGGTGGATTTATTTCTTACAAACATGCAGCTTTTGGCTTCACAAGACATTAATTGATGGACTGGAGTCGTGTGCAATACTCGTGAATTATTGTGATGTTTTTATCAGCTATTTTGGAGCGTCATTCTGATGGCATCCATTCACTGCAGAGGATCCATTTGTGAGCAAGTGATGTGGTGCTAAATTTCTCCAAATCTCTTTTGCTGAAGAAACAAACTCATCTACATCTTGAATGGTCTGAGGGTGAGTACATTTGCAGTAAATTTACATTTCTGGGTGAACTATTCCTTTAAAAATCAGATATGACTAATGATGTGTGCTTTGCATCATTTTGCTCACACCTTTGCCAATTATTTAAGGGAGATGACTGTAAAAAAATCATAAAACAAAAATGATATTCGTCATTTACCATTACAGACTGTGAACTTGAAACTTTGCCACAAACGTTGTTTGTTTGCGAGTTTGACCTTGTGGACAGAGGTTCTCCATGAGGACAGTATGTATGATGAGGAGGTACAGATGGGTTCTGTTCATCTGATCATTCAGGCAGAACTACCTGCTGTCACGGCCAGGGGTTCACGCATTCCAATAAGTGCCGAGCTGAACACACACACTATAATTTCATTCAAATACCTTGATACTAAACAATGCAGAGGGAATTTAATATTTCAAAATGTCTAAATACAGGGAAGAAAGTCAATAAATACACCTTCCCATACGTTCAACCTTTTAAAGCAACATTTCCTGTCAAATGTCAGCTTTTATTGAATGTAAAACAGGGGCAGGAGGGCGGGCTATTTTTCATGGATAATCACAAACGTCAGATTGTTATTGACTTTATCCAAACATTCCCATTAATGAAAGTTAGCTAATTGGTTTTTAATTAATCATTATTATGTGTGCAGCGAGTAAGGACGTGTTTAAAAGGCTTTAGCAAATAAGAATGTCCCAGTTAACTCTGGTTAAAGTGAGGTGGTCCTGTTAGCATGCAGAGAGTGTCTTCTATCCGATGTGGGTGGTTGAGATGTGTGTTTAGTGGTAATAGAGAGTGACAAAGGCTAGAGAAACATGGATGGTGTCTACAGCAATATCTAGGGAGCTGTAGGGCTCTTATGGTCATGATAAACGTGAAAATATCTATATTCAATTACAGAAGTTTCCAGGTTTTATATACAGTAAATTAATTAATCAGAGTGTGTGTATGTATATATACACCATTGTTAATATAATTTATGTAACGAATCAGCTCATGGGAAATATGAATAATTAATCATAACTAGTTATAATTAATTATGAATATTTTAGATCCGCTGTAGATATTTAGCTGACCTCTAAGGGTCAACTGTCTTGTCAATTCTAAGAACGTTAATTTCCTGGTTAAAGGAAATAACTTTCTTACTGTACAATTCTACAAAAGCTTGTAGCATAAATCTGCATGATTAAGTGACTCCAGTTATGAGCAAACAATGAACCACGTCAAGTG
>NW_015509595.1:8810-11293 GCF_001515645.1 Sinocyclocheilus grahami
TGCTGTGTGCTTCATTGTGAAAGCGAAACTACTTTGTTTGGCCTTCCAAAAGAGGACGATATCGCTTCGTCATGCCTGGAGCTGATTCGTGCTGGTCGCTGAGGAAATACTTCAACTTCACGCTGTGGATCGCCGGATCGGCTTTCACCGTGGACGAAGCGGAGTCCAGCCCGTGGTCATCACATGTGGTTGCCGCAAGCATCACAATATGGTAAGGGACGTAACATTTCCGTCACACGCTTGAGGAATTCGGCCAATCACAACGCACTGGATAGATGGCCAATCAGAGCACACCTCGCTTTTTCAGAACGATGAGCTTTGTAAAAATCTACGCGTTTCAGAAAGGCGGGGCATAGAGGAGAAACAATAATGTACAGTATATGGAAAATTTGTTTTTTGAACCTTAAACCGCATAAACACATTTCATTACACCAAATACACAAAATAATGTTATTTTTAGCAGCATCATATGACCCCTTTAATAAAAAAAATATTGCCTATTTCCCAGGTGTTCACATTGTTTTGTCCAATCTAATTGTTCTATATGTTCCACTCTATTTTAATGCCTATAGATATTAAGTAGAATAATACAAGAAGATTTATTTTTACAAATATTTTAAGATTTTTTTTTTTTTTTGTAACATGCATTTGAGTTCAGTACCTATTATCTTTCAGTCATTATAGTTAGTTCATTTTTTATAAATATTTGAGGTGGCTTTTATCTACTAACAGAGCAAGCTCTCTAAACACAGATAGTGTTTAATCTTCTTTATCTCTGTAAAAAGAGCATGACTACACAGTCAACACTGCTGAAAGGACAGAAAATACCTCACCGTCCATCCTTTTAAATGACCCCTAGAAAACGAGTGTGGGACAGTGCGATATGCATCTTCATCTTTCCCAGAACAGGAAAGTGCCTCTCATTGGAAATCCATAAAAAGCATACACTCCTGGAAACCTGATTAAGTTTGAGCTCTGTTAGCAAAGCAATTTAAATTAATTTGAGAGATCAGCCTCTATGTCCCATTACGGCAGGCCGGGCTCATTAAGTCACCAAATAAATGCTCTGGGTCCGTACACACAGGGTAAAAATCTGCGGCTGACAGATGCAGTTGAGTTCTGCTTGGCAGACAGTCGCTGGTGTCATCATTGATCTGACTCACTCTCCAGCAGCAAACGGGAAGCAAGCAATGCCTCTGTGTTGTGGGGAAACAAATAAAACAAACCTTGTTTATAAGAAAGGCATCCTGGAAGGCGGCGGACCTTGGCCAAACCTCTCAGCGAACTAACCGCACTCCCAATTATTTCAGTGTCGGAAGTTCTTGCGTCTCTGTGCAGGAGACTTGGCAAAATTAACAGGGGAGCCACTAACCTTTAGTACATGACAGGCTGTGCAGAATGAGAGATCTTTCCAGAGAAATGGGCTGGGTTTTTTTTCACTCTCTCTCTTTCTTTGTCTGTCTATCTTTCTGTCTCTATTTATGAAGGTATTTTTTCTCAATCGTCTGTTGAATGCTAAATAAGTGTTCGTATTGGTTGTTGTGAGGTAGAAATGGCTTTCATGGTAAGTTATTCAGATTCACAATGGCACAACAATTGCATATTTTATATAAGTGTATTTCTTGGTAATTTCAGTGACAGTATTCTAGCAAAAATGCACCCGTGTTTCTAGTAACCTACTAATAGTACTATTAATAATAGGATAGATTACCCAAAAATGAAGATTGTCATTACGTATTCTTCCATGAAACACAAAAGACTGGCCCATTTTCATCAAAATGTAACCTTTTAATTATAATGAAAGTGAAAAAGGGCTATGGCTGTGAAGCTTAAAAAAAAGCAAGCATAATGACATTTATTCATTTGTTTATTTATTTATTTATGAACATAGGACTGCCTTTACAGTCTATCCATCCATTTTCCAAACTGCTTCTTGTATATAGGATCATGATGATTCTGGAGTCTTTCCCAGCGTTTTGGGCTGATGGACTGATAGCCAATCCATCACAGTACCTTTATTGTTCTGAACTCATAATAAAATAGTTAAAAAGTCAGTGGGAACCAACTTTTACATAATTATATGGTGTTTTATGTAGTTTGACCATCCTTATTTACCTTAATCATACAGAATGTTGCATTGCTTAGGAATCACATGATGGTGAGTAAATGCTGATAATGTCTGGTTACACTACAAAAAACAAGCAAATAATCGATCGATAGTTTGAATAATCATGTAGCAATTACAGCATGCATAAGCCTTGACTGCAGTGGTATTTGAGTTTCGGTATAATGGAGAGGCAGGGGGGAGGGTTTTCCTGAAATGCCCAGCACGTGAGCATCTCACATTTCCACACATTAGTGGCTGATCTGCATGCCATGATTGATTAACGTGATATTTTATCAAGCCGCATCTGTGATTAATCTCGAACAGTCACACTATCAATTCTCTGGAGACAGAGTATATTCAGCAGCTGTAAGCATGT
>NW_015509595.1:11303-11620 GCF_001515645.1 Sinocyclocheilus grahami
GGGTTAAATGCAGAGCACAAATTCCGAGTATGGGTCGCCACACGTAACTTCACTTTCACTTTTTTTCTCAGTGCAACTTTTCTGCTAAGTGAAAGATATAACACCAACATGTTAGAAAAAAAACAAAAAAAACTAAACACTGAGTTGGAAAAAGGATCACCCCCCTCCTAAAAATGTATTGTAAACTTAATCAGGTGTTGCTAATCACCTTCTTAATGGTACACAAATCCATTTGACTTTCAGCCGTGATCAGCTGTGGTCATTTTGATAATCTCAGCATGAAAAGAGATTTCCTGGAGCATTTCTATCCTTGGAAG
>NW_015509595.1:12600-14654 GCF_001515645.1 Sinocyclocheilus grahami
TATATGCATCTGCTTACATATGCGATCGCTTGTTTCTGCTTCCTCACCATGTTTTGATCCAGACATTCATGGGGGCAGTCGTGAGCTAATGGTTAGCGAGTCAGACTTGTAACCTGAAGGTTATGGGTTCGAGTCTCAGGCCCGCAGGAATTGTTGGTGGGGGGAGTGAATAACCAGCGTTCTCTTCCACTCTCAATACCCCAATTGAGGTGAGACCCTTGAGCAAGGCACCTAACCCCAACTGCTTCCCGGGTGCCGCAGCTATATGGCTGCCCACTGCTCCATGTGCAAGAAGTCAAAAGGTTTGTGTGGTCTATCGATTCATTTAGACTAGAATGAGGTGATATATCCAAATTTGTGGTCAGCTCTCAAGTCTCTATTATTTTCAATACATATGGCTCAGATTCCGTCCTTCAGTGTTTTAGTTTCCAAAAGAAATTTAACTTACAATTAGCAATGCACTAAAAACCCCCATGAGCAGTTGCAAAGCAATGCCCAAACAACCACTCAGAAAACCATAGCAACACCCTTGCAATCAATCACTATCCCCCAATTGAGTTTTGTCCAACTCGGAACTAGGTTTCTGCACTGTTAAAGATTTATTAATAATAGCTTTGGTCTGTCTGTTTTTATCCCCCTGAAGTTTTCTTATCTTTCCTGTTTTGGGTTTGGATTGCATTCATCTTTCACAACTGTCCTGAAAATGATGGAATCGTATGTGGGGTAGAACGCTCCAGATCTCATCCTCAGGGGTCAAATGTCATTTGCTGGAGGAGCGCCGGACCTGCCAGTTCCGCTGTAGCTCTTCTATTGTGTACTGTCTACAAAGAGACCATTTAAAATCTGAATGGCTGTTTGGAAACACTTCAAGAACTCTCTTAATGTGCACAGGGGGAGGTTTTTGTTCTCTCCGAGCAAAAGAGAGAAGGATAGAGAAAGATAACTATACAGGGCTGTTCTCAGTAAACGCACACTCCAAATCAGCCTCTCTCACAACGACACCAACGTGCTTTCCTTGGCATGACTGAGGCAGCCATATGGCTAACGCAGCCCTCA
This sequence comes from Sinocyclocheilus grahami, assembly GCF_001515645.1. Lineage (NCBI taxonomy): Eukaryota > Metazoa > Chordata > Actinopteri > Cypriniformes > Cyprinidae > Sinocyclocheilus > Sinocyclocheilus grahami. The sequence continues at coordinate 13,657 of NW_015509595.1, forward strand.
GAGGTAACACGCTAAAGTGGCCATTGTTTGGGAAAGACAATGCGCTGCCAAGTCCTACACTGCCTTCAAAGAGAGACCATTATGGCCCACTGGCTCAACGGACACCAGATGTATTCATGGGTGCACTTAGAGAATAAAAAAAGAGAAGAGATGGAGCGTGTGCGTGAAAGAGAGAGGGAGGTTATGAAGGGAGATTTGCAGGGAGCTAATGAGACTACCAAGGGGCACATTAGTTATTTATTTTCTGAGAGTGTTAGGGAAAATTGTAAGAGAAGGACATACCAATTAGCTGCAAGGACCCACGCTACCTCATTTCCTTGTGCTCTGACATAAAGAGGGATTCTGAAAAAGGCTCTGAAATGCAAAACAATTTCATCTACACACACACACACACAGGAGGGTTCAAGAGGACAGGACAGGAGATACGTGCCACAGACCCTCTCCCTTCCCTTCTTTTTTTTTCTCCTAAGTGCTTAATTGGCATGTTTGTTTTACCAAAAAATATTGTCAAAGCATCAAAAAGTCGGGCTGCCAGTAGATTTTTTATTTGATCACATAATCAATTGAATAGTTGAATATGTCTTTCACTGGTCAGTTCTAGAAAAATGTGTTATCCAAAAAAAAAAATTAATAATAAAGTAATATAACAGTTTGTGTATGTTTGTGTTTGTATGTATGTGTGTATATATATATATAAATAACATCTCGGTTACTTGTGTAACCCTCGTTCCCTGAAGGAGGGAACGGAGATGTTACGTCAGTCGTGACTGACGAATTGGTATCTCGCCCGAGAGCCCAATCACCTTCGAGTGTAAACTAAACAAGCCAATGACAGTTGGCGTGCGTGTTTCGCCACGCGCACCCCGCCTCGCAAACGCACATCAGTTTTTCGCTGAGGAGCCGAGACTACGTGCTCCGACCGTACAGCTGTGGTACAGCTGTGGTACAGCAAATGTGGCGACGGGACGTAACGTCTCCGTTCCCTCCTTCAGAGAACG
>NW_015509596.1:0-990 GCF_001515645.1 Sinocyclocheilus grahami
GGATAGTGTTTGAGTATGAATGGGTCATTTTGAGTAGAAAATGAATCCCAGATGTCACAAAAAAAGCAAGTTACTAAACCTAACAACAAAAGCAAACAGTGAAAAATTCAACCTTATTAATTGTTAATGCCCTAATGGATGATGGGAACACCAGTATCATAACTTTGAAATTTACTCAAAGAATCCTTGTAAACAAAACAAACAATTCCAATTAAAATATACTTATAAGTTCAAACTTTAATTGCTACAAGCTTGACTTGAGTACTGATATTATAGAATTTGCTATTTTCTTAATTATTGCCTGAACTAGATTATTTAATGTAGAAACTACATTTGTTTTTCCGTTGTATTTACTTCACCACATAATCATTTGTATCCGTGTACAATGGAAGCCAATGGTTTGGTTACCAACATTCTTCAAAATATCTTGTCTTGAATGCCACAGAAGACAAAATATCATACAGGTTTGAAATGACATGAGGATGAATAAATTATGACAGAATACAAATTTTTGGGCGAACTATCCCTTTAAAGGAAAAGGGCAATGTGTCAAAATTATGAATCACTGTATGTTTGATCAGAATTTAAATGGAGGTTGAAGACTTTTGTCTACAAAAATGCTACCTTGAAAATCTGTTGCCTTTGATAAATGTGTTAAATTGAAATTAAACGCATAATGAAGCCCTTTCGAAATAAAGCTGTGAATGACACTGACTGTGACAACCTGTTCTCATTCATAGTCCACACACTCTCTCAGTGCATGTGACTTGTGTCTCACAATCCACAAGCTTCTGTTCCACAATGCACACATTGTTCATTCAGAAGGAATAGACATTGCACTTTCAAGTTTGTGCCACTGGGCACTTTATGTGTGTGTGCACATGTCTGTCTGCTGTGTACCCGGAACAAAGGGCAGTTAGCATTTAAGAATTAAGGAATGTCAGCGTCTATCTGATGGTGCGGGGAAGTCCTTAAATCTCTGTGCTGGTG
>NW_015509596.1:2198-2520 GCF_001515645.1 Sinocyclocheilus grahami
ATTCATCTGAGAAACAAGACTAACTGGATATCAAGTTTTGGGACTGTACGAATTTGTGGAATTTGGCATCAGAATCACATTTTCAGAGATTATTGTACTGTATGTGTCTTGTGTTAAACTCATTTACCCCCTGTGAAACAGATTTAGTTATAATTCAGCATCCTGATATTTAATGGTGCATAATTAATGCATTCATATGTTATGTCTCAGTGTCAAACTCTTTTTTTGATTCTACATATACTGACTGAGAAACTCAGAGAAAGAAATCTGTGTCCCGTGGTTGGATTTCAAGTGTCACAGCAGACGGCTCATCACGTTGATG
>NW_015509596.1:8334-9393 GCF_001515645.1 Sinocyclocheilus grahami
TTTTTTAATAGCAAGATCTTGTAACACTAAGAGTCAAGACCTATCTTGCACATACGCATTAAAAATATTGGTGGCGGGAAAGAATGTTGGAGATTTTGGAGCTTTTAAGCAGCTGAAAATAAATCTGAAGCATTATTAGTTGATGATTTCTTACTAGTATTAAGAGAGCAAAACAGTCTGACTTTATTTTAAACTATCACTTATTTTGGAGGCAAAGGTTTGAGATGGATCAGCAGGGTCCCGACGGAGGCAGCATGGTATTGACTTTCACATGCTAAAAGAACAGATGTGCATGCAGAACATGGCACATGGTGATCTACCCATGTAACCTTTAATTAGATAACTGAATAATACATGAATTCTGTTGGCCTTTTGTCTTCATGGAACCAGCAAAGTGAGTTAGTATTTGATGACAGAAGTAGTGAAGATGTTGGGTCACTGTGAAAAAAGTCATTTTCAGCTGGTCATTGCTGATATTGGAACACTACAAAAATTAAGTTATATTTAGAAAACAGAAAAGAAGGTCATTGTAATGAGAGAGTGATTAAGAGAAAGTGATTAGCAGTGATAATGTATTTTTTCATATGTCACAGATATTTGCTGTGTTTTAAGGCATTAACACCTTGGAAGGTCACATATCAATGTGATTAATAGCTCTCACTTGAATGCTCTATACAATTTGCTATTTTCTACCAGCACAATGTTGACATCAAGATGACTTTAACATTGAAAAGAAATTAATAACATCCGTCTCAGGTGATCTAGTAACAAGTCGACAGCATTCTGTGATCTGATCAAACAAACCACATTCAGAGGTCAAATAAGCACAAAATTACATTGCAATTTATAGTGCAAGTGCAGAAGCATGGACAAGAACTGCATATGTTACTCAACTATAAACCACTGAGCTAAAAGCAAAAATGCTTTTAAAACTATGATTTAAAACTAACCCTTAGAGGTTCATTTCCACATCTCAACACTTAAATAACCAAGAATCAATCTGAGAACCCAACCTTATTTACAGTATAGTATTGAATTTGTACAATGTGATTCATAGAA
>NW_015509596.1:13244-14642 GCF_001515645.1 Sinocyclocheilus grahami
GTTCACTTAAAGAAAACTTACGAGTATACTTGCAGTATAAACTACCTAACTAGAGACTATACTTCAATGTGTACTAAAAATGCTACTACAAGTATTTAATTAATAAACTATCAGTATACCTATAAGTTCACTTTTAGTATAGTTGCAGTACAAACTGAAAACATAGATGTAAACTAGTTGTGTACTCAAAGTTTACTACTGTTATACTAAAAGTATACTTAAAAGTATACTTTTATATACTAGAAAGTGGGCCAATTTAGTCCCAAGGAGTATTGAAATAGTACACTTACAAGTATATTACTAGTACACTGATATTTGTATACTTACTACATAAAGTATACTTAAAAATATACTTGAACTTTACTTAAGTATACTTACTAAAATAAACTTGAAGTATTCTACTTTTTGGTAAGGGTAACTGTGAAAAGTTACTTTCCGACAGTTTTCACTGAAGATTACCCAAATTTGATTCTTCGTTCAAAAGATTTACATGCAGTTCATTGTAAGGCATTACTTGAAAATTGTTTGCTTAATACATTGCAGTTCTTTGAACCCTCTGAGATCTATGCAGTTGACATAATGCATGATATAGAAGGTGCGGTGCAGTATGAACTGAAACTTGTTTACCAGGATTTGGTTAAAAATTAGCTGGCTGTTAAAGAGTTAAGTGAACGAGTTCAAAGTTTTATTTTGTCAGCGATGAATACGCTCTTTTGTGAAGTTCAACAATCTGTACTCAGGTAAATACATTTTCCAATTATTTTTTTCTCTGACAAACATTTGAGCACTGTATACTGTAATTGCTGTACAAGAGAAAGCACATATAATTGGTAGTTTTTTTTACACTGATCCTGGAACTGTTTACTTAGGAAGCTTCTACTTATGAATGTTATGTGATTCGTTTGTTAGCTTTGTGTTTGGCCTTCTTATTGTTCTACAGCCAACAAAACAGTGTAACATATTGAAGTCTAGACTTCAAGGTGAATTCTAAAATAAATGTAATTTAAAGCAACTGGCATTGTGGAATGCTGAAGAAAGATGAGAAGAATGAACTTTATTTGCAGGTTCACTGACAGCTTAAAATATTTCAAAACCTCAGAGTTTAGTGAAGGTTATAACTAAATAAATGGGCCCATTATGATGACTGATGTTGTTTACCTTATTTCGTGACCAGGTTGAAGAGAAAATGTGTCGATGTTGTTGGCTGGGTCTCGTAAGGACCTTTAGCCTACATTTTTTAAACCGAAGCTTTGCTTTAAAGATAATATTAATTTGAAATGCACATACATTTTCTTAAATAGTTTAATCATCTTTGACTTGACTGTATGGAGATTTGGAGAAGTTCTTGAACACTGTAGGATATCAGACCGAATCAGACAATCTAAGAGTTGGTCAAAA
>NW_015509597.1:0-846 GCF_001515645.1 Sinocyclocheilus grahami
CCACGACATTCTAATTTATTGAGATGCACCTGTACATCTTGGATGGCTTGAGGGTGAGTAGATTTTCAGCAAATTGTTATTCTTGTGTGAATTATTCCTTTAATAAACAACTATGTAAATAAAATAAAAAAAAATACAATTTAAAATAAGCCCCAAAAGAAAGACGCATTTATACCTGCATCAGTGCCGTACTCCAGCGTTCCCTTCCTGTGACTGATGCCCAGCAGCTGAGCAGGATGCAGCGATGCAGCTTCTAATGCAGCTTCTACTGTACAACCTACACACACACACCAGTATAAAACCTCTATGATGGACAATGGTATAACCTGCAGCAAGCTCCTCGGGATTCCTATACAGTGAACATGCGAGTGTAATCAGACACACTTGACACACACTGACCTGATGCCTCTCTGAAGTGTCTCACACACATGTCCATGGTCGCAATACTGCCACTCAAAGTTGTAGTGCCTGAAATCAAGAATGAAGGAATAAAAACATGCTATAAAATATCTTGTATAGCACCAGAAATCTACGTAAACAAAACACTCAAAATCATCTTATAATTAAGAGCAATAAATAATAATACCACGCAAAGCATTTCACAGTAAAATAACATGTAATAAAAATGGATGAAAAAATATCACAAAATAATACAATATAATATGGATCAATCAAATACATTTTTCCAAAATCTTATCTTCTAAAATACACTCACATTCAAAGTTTGGGGTCAGGAAGTTTTTTTTTTTAAAAGAAAGAAATACTTTGAATTGAGAAAGGACACATTAAATTGAACAAAATTGACAGTAAAGACTTTTATAATGTTACAAAAGATTTCTATTTCAA
>NW_015509597.1:2018-2959 GCF_001515645.1 Sinocyclocheilus grahami
GTACTGCAACTTCAGAAGCGATCGAGATGACACTACAACGCTTTTAAGAATCAAAGTGCAACAGTTGTGTTTGAATTAATGCTTATTAGTGAAGATCAAGTGTTACTCACGTTTTTATGTGTGTGATAGTGTATATCACTGTACTAACTCATTTAAAAAAAAAAGTGTGGGCTTTTTAAATTGACTCATTAGTTTTTTTTTTATTAATAGTATGTTCTAATGTACATTTATTTTGGCTTTAATAAACTTAACCTTGCAAGTGAACTAAAAGATTTATCTTCTCAGACTGCATTCAATCTGATATCGTTGTTTATTAGTATGGAGCAGAGTCCTGCAAACGTTTTCTATGTACTTACTATCGTCCCAGAAGATGATGACTGAAGTATCCGAGACCGAATACAGAGACTATTTTTGTCTTGTGTATTTTTGATCAAATTAATGTAGTGTTGGTAAGCATAAGAGCACAAAAACATAATTATTCCAATTAATTTTATTCCGAGATAAAGTCTCAGATACTATAAAATCTCAAGGAAAAAGAGCAGAGATGTATTTGTGTGTGTGGTTGCGCATCCAAGAGATTAATGAAGAGTAAGGATGTAACGATTCACTCAACTCACGATTTGATTCACGATTTTTTTTATTTTTATTTTTATTTTTTTACAAAATGAGATTCAAGAAATTATAAATTAAATGTGTCCTTTTATTATTGCTTGGACAAAATGCTGCAATTTTTTTTGTCAAATTGAAATATAAGATAATATACTAATATAGCACTTGCATATTATTGTTGGTTTTGATTGCTTCTATTGTCCTCATTAAATGACAAAATTTAAATGTAATGTAAATTTAAAAAACTAAATAGAAATTTTAAAACAAGCCCCAAATCAAATCAATAGGTAAAACAAATAAAATAAATCTCTTCATATAAACAAACTAAGGCT
>NW_015509597.1:12994-14640 GCF_001515645.1 Sinocyclocheilus grahami
TTCATTTTTCTTACTTGTAATTGGCTAAGAAATCAAATAAACTGCTGGACAATGACCAATAATGTGTATTCTGTATGTTCACATCTCCTCGTTTTGGATACGAATAAAACGCCAGGTCATGCATAGACTATCTTTTCTCTTTTAATTTAAATCTAGATTTATTCACACTAGCCCTACTTTTAGCCTACTAGCGTTAGCTAATTTTAGCCAAACTCAAACTACATTTCAGTTGACAATGTGCACATTTCTTTCGGTTCCTTCGTGTCAAACAAGTAAAACTCGACCACATTAATAAAATAATACAAAATGTACTGACCCAACAGTAGATTTTTAATACATTAATAAAATAATACAAAATGTACTTACCCAACAGTAGATTTTTAATACTTTGTCGACTTTCGCAATAAAACAAAGCACCCTCCTCAAGTCCTCTCCTTGTGATCGTTTGAAGAACCGGGAAAATGCGTTCTTCTTCTTGGTGTTTAATGGCGGATGGCATACAACTTTTAGGTGCATTACCGCCACCTACTGATTAGGAGTGTGGATCAGGCCCGCACTCTTCACTAAATTCTATTATATAACCCCGTGTCCTTTAAATAACGCATTAAAAATGGAAAGTTTTTATCCCCCGATTTATTCCCCAAAATGTTCACCAGATTAAATTTTCTTTATTTATTTATTTGAAGGAAAACTTCAGGACAACAGTTTCCTCATATCTATTTCTTCCTGTTACTCTGTACTTACCAACAATTCTTTGAATGCTATAAAACCATCTCCCTGTTCTTTCTTCTTCCCAAAATTTCTGCCATCTATTCTTCACATGTTGCTTGATTAAACACTTCATTTCGGGAAAATGCGTTAACGCTCTCTCGCGAGATAATCTATCCTATCGCGGGATTTTGCAAAAAAAGATATACATCTTGGCAGCAGAGTTTTGGAAATTCACATACAACTCAGACTTGAAATGGTGACCGGATTATCTGTTTCATATGTATATGCATACAGTTCATTAAAAAATAAAATACAATCCTATTGTAATGTATAGGGAAAACGGGTCGAATAATGACTCAAATCCAGTGGCTTCACAATCACTTAACCACACAGGGCACTTTGTGAATACAATTAGTCATTAAAATAAATACAAATGATCGTGATGTAAATATAAATTATTGTGTATTTCATAAAGATTTATTGATTTTTTTTTTACAACTGGTCTTGGTCACTTAATTAAATTATTGGAGTATTAGCAAAGGTGTAAGCACAATTGCGTTTGCATATTTTATAGGAATTTCACAGAGGGTCGTGATGGACTATAAATGCACGTGTAAAGGACGTCACTAGTGGACGTCCTCTCACAACTGATTCACAACAGGGTAAGGTATACATATTGTACTACACATAGCTAAAAGTCAAGGTAACAATTATACATGCAACCCCAGATAACTGTAGAGATGTACAAACGTATCTGAATGCATTTGTTTGGAAATGTTCTGTGTTACATATTTTTACCGATTTATGCCGTCCTACCGCGACTATTTTTGGCCAGGGACACGTTGCCGTCGGACCAATGTTTGCTGGGTACTGTTGGGTATGGGAAGCGTATTGAGCCGCGCCTATGACAGGTCAGCGCGGCGCGAACACTTGAA
>NW_015509598.1:0-1468 GCF_001515645.1 Sinocyclocheilus grahami
ATTTATATGCAATTTGATGGTAATATAGCATAGTGTTATAAATGTACATTACATTTTTTGAAAATGAAAATATAAAAAACTTATATTTTCTACATTTATGACGTTAATAACTGTGGAAACACGTCATCGCAGTCTGTGATAAGAGTCTTTTGTCTTATTATCAGAGCTGGTGGTTTAAAAGTCTCATTGAGCATGAGAAAGACATACATTCCTCTTCTTCAGATTAAATAATAAAGATAAGTACAAAACCAAGTGGTTTTTATGTATTCCCGGTATCAGCTTCAAATGATCATCATTTTGTACCATCTCATTAACATGACTTGAGTATCAAAACCAAATCTTTTTCAAGCTCTTTCTAGTGCACTTTCAGACGTTGTTGAAATGGATCTCAAGAGGACATTGAGAAAGACCAGTGCTGGCCAAGCTACTCAAAAATGTAGCTAGTTGATTACCATATTCATATGTTATATGAAAGGATAAGTAGATAAACTAGTAACTTCACTATTTGCAGTGCAAATTTATGTGACCGATATGAAAAACCACAAAGTAGGCTGTAGAAACTATAATTATTATACAGCAGAGCTAATGCCGTGACAGCTTTCAGTTATTCCATACTTTAGCTATTGAAAGGTATCATTTGAGAATTTGTGTGCTGATATAATGTATGTAAGGCTGTCCGTTGCTGCATTATTAATACTGGGAAAAATGTTCTCGCCTTTCAGAAATGCACTTGTATGAAAACCTGTGCATTAAAAAAGGTGGAGGAGGGGGGTCTGGCAACAAAACGCTTCCTTTTCCTCTCCATCTTTCCATCCATCTAAAAGCGTGTTTCGTTTGTAGAGAATGAGTAAGATGCTGTTAGGCCAGCGGGTAGAGAAGATAGAGACCACTCTCCACAGAATGGCTTTAAAAAGCCTTGTGGGACTCAGGTCATATGGGCACTGCAGATTTGAGCACTGCGAGCAAAGAAATGGGTCGTAATGTGTGTTTTTAACTTCATTTGATCTTCCGCATTAGCATATTAACGAAGCAAGTGCCTCTAGTCTGGTCTGCAGAGCTTTGTGGGTCAAAGTCAGTCTCGCCCACACAATTTTACAACAGGTTTGAACATACTAATTAGACCCAAACCTGATTTTCTTAAACTGAGATAGATAATATTATCTGTACTGTCTTTAATTAATAGTATTCAAAAGTAATTACTTGAGGCAAATCCAGTGCTCTGTGGTCATTTCCATTTTCTTTTCCATTTCTCTTTTTCTAGTGATAAATTAGTTTTTTTTATCTCCTGAAATTAGCAAAGGTGCTGTTCATTTGGAAATTTTGTTTAGTGGGTTCAATATGACGGTTTAAACAATTTTGCTAAATTAAAATGTTACTAACGCATTAGATAGGAGCTGCCATTCTCTGAAAGTAATTTTTACACATAGTATAGTATCATTTTTATTTATTAGAATACATAAATACTTTG
>NW_015509598.1:1894-2512 GCF_001515645.1 Sinocyclocheilus grahami
GTCACTAAGTGTTTAAAATATACTTTGGGGTCGCTAAAAGAAGGCTCCTCAGATTTATATGAGAAGGCTCCTCCTCCTTTAATATGCTGATTTGGTGCTCAAGTAACAGTTCTTATTACTATCAGTATTGAAAAATGTTGTTCTGCTTAATATTTTTGTGGAAAATAAGATATATATGATACAAAGATCAAAAGAACATCAGCTATATATTATTATGTATTATTATTTTATAATTAGTTTTTATTGTCTCATCTAATTTATTTCAAGTCTCAAACACCAGTTTCTACAACGTTCACAAATCTTGCTTTTTGCCAGAGTAATTAGAAGAGGAACGCCAGACTTAAGGTGAATCTTCTGAACTTGGGTTTAAATTTGTTGCATTTTGCTGAACCGAGTGCGAAGGTTCAGACTGTTTGCCTTTGATTTTCCAAAAAGTGAATTCATGATCAAAAGCTTGGCGTGATCCGACATCTATGTTAATTTATTCCTCATGAAAAGCCCAAACAGGAGCTGATGAGATCCTAATGTAACGGAGGTCAGCGGGTAGGTGCTGTGCAGCTAAACCTCACTAGACGCTAGTGGCTGCAGTCATTTAGCCTCCTTGTTAGTGCATCCGCC
>NW_015509598.1:3558-5666 GCF_001515645.1 Sinocyclocheilus grahami
CATTCTGACTGCACCCATTCACTGCAGAGGATCCATTGGTGAGCATGTAATGTAATCTGCTCTGATAAAGAAACAAACTCATCTACATCTTGAATTTCCAAAGTGTGAGTACATTTTCATTTTTAGGCGAACTATTATTTTAAGAGGGGTTCTACAGCCATAGAGGGACCGCAGTGTTCTTATGCCCTACAAAGACAGTTGCTGGAGAGATGTGCATCCTGCCCAGGACCAGCTGAGTGGAACAGTCATTTATTCAGCCTTTATGTGTGCATGCATGCATGTATACATGTATGTGCAGTGCAAGAATGTATGTGTGCGATTTCCTTCAGTTGCAGAAGAAAGAATTCCCCACTGCCCTCAAGGGCAAACACAGCAAAGGCATAAAGTAGAAAGTTGCCTGAGGGAGAAAGAGAGAGAGAGAGCAGTAGAGATGGTGCAAAAACTGTGAAGGAGAAAGAAAATTGAAGATGAACTTGAGGGATGGGGTACAGATGGCGGCAAATGGCTTAGAAAAACAGAACAAATAGAGGGAGAAGTGGGAAAATAGAGGGCTGTGATTTTCTGAGGATAAATGACTGTTAATGAAATGGAACACTAAGGAAAGGGAAGAAAATATGCAAAACACAGGGAATGAAACTATTTGTGAAACAAGTCACCAGAATTTACGGCAACCTAGCACATTAGAAAATAGTCAAATATAATATATAAATAATAATGTATTTATTATAGAATATAATAAAGTAGAGTTTGATTGGATACACAGTGTTCAACACCAATGGACAAGGGCACATAATACTTATCAGTTGCACATCGCATTGTTTTTCATTTATCCATGAGCCCAGCACACTCCATTTTTGGGGTCACTTTGGAAGTTTTATGATATTAAAGTTTGGGGTCGGTCAGATGTTCTTTTTTTATGTTTTATTATTATTTTTGTTTAAGTCTCTGTTGACACTCTGTTGAAAACAGTTGTGCTGTTTAACATTTTTGTGAAAACCATGATAGCTTTTTTTTTTTAGGATTCTTTCAAGAATATATAGCATTTATTTGAAATAAAAATCTTCTGTAATTTATAAATGTCTTCACTGTCACTTTTGATCAATTGGTTGCACCCTTGCCAAATAAAATTATTTTCTTTCAAATAAAATTTTACTGACCCCAAACTTCTGAACTGTGGTGTGAATATTAGCAATGCTTCTTTGGTGTCACAGTAAACAAACATCATAATATTGTATGTCACAGATGCATTAAACTCAGTTTCATTAGCTCTCATATACACTCAGTAGCTCTAAATGTGGATGATTTGCTGGAATTATCTTTGCAGGATGATTTTGTATAATTAGTCTGTGATCATATGGAAGTGTGTGATGAAGGTCAAGCGAGTGTTATTGTGGCTCATGTCACTAGCGCAGCCATCGTAACAAATGCTAATCATTCTAGAATGGCCTTCATTTATACAGCTCGATGTGCAGAATCATGGCCGTGTCCGTTAGGCAGCCAATCAGATGGCTGTGTAAGATGAAAACATCCATCTCAATCACTGCCGGTGCATGACATGGAACACAGTTATTTAAAAAAAAATTATATTTCCCAGAGGTCTTAGCAGAAAGGAGAGCTGTTTATCTGTTTATAAACATTTTTTTATTCTGCAAGAGATTGATTTCAGATTAGTATTGCTATAAAAAGTTGGGCATTCATGCGTGGTAGGACTCCAGAAGGACGCATACAATTCAGTCACATTTTGAGATTTGTTTTTCAATACAGCTTCGCTGTGAACTGCATATTTAAATTAGTTTCCCTGTCTCTCTCTTTCCCATGCTCTGTTTCTTTGTATTTCAGTTACGTTCAGGTGAATCGTACTCTGTTTACCACACCAGCCCAACCTTGCCGTGTCTCTCCAGGCCAGTGGTTTTGTGGTCTCAGCAGGATGTGTGCAGATGGCTGAAGAAACACTGTCCACACAACTACTTGACCTACGTTGAAGCCTTCTCCCACCACGCCATTACAGGTGTGTTATCCAGCATAAAACAAAAAAACTATTATTGTTTATAATTTAATATATCCCTATGTGATTTTAACATGTTAGCCATTATTCATATGGAAATCGC
>NW_015509598.1:11672-12678 GCF_001515645.1 Sinocyclocheilus grahami
TTTTTTTTTTATCTTCAGATGATTCTGTTCTAGGAACGAAAAGATAAAAAAACTAGTTCCCCATGTGACAATGACGGCAGCATTTACAGTGAAATGATAAGTATCTTTGGTCACAAAAGGCTGTGTTTATGTTGTGTAAATTACAAAGCTCTGTAAGTGTCTGAGAACTGCAGATGACAGATGTAAAAAAACAAAAAAAAACAATGACGTGCTGCATTGTAGCCTAAAAAAGACCCAAGTGTGGACCTACCCAAAAGACCATTCAAAAAACCCACATCAAAACATCAAGATGATACAAAGTGTTTTTGGACACGCAAAATGGCGTGAATGTGTTGTTTTGTGAAGACTTTGATTTCAAGTAATGATAGGATTCTGAGTTCTAGTGTTGTGACACCATGACTCAGCTTGTGATATATTAGATATGATTATAAATTTCCTGTCAAGGTTAGGCAGAAACATTCTTCTAATACTGTGTGAAGTGCATTGGCATTTAAGTTACTTTACAGGCAACAGTTTTCTACTGAAAGAGGCTAAACTAGTTTAAGGATTACCTTTACTTTGCGAAAAGCAAACTGATTTGGCATTTAAAAAATAGGGATTTTTTGTTTTTCAGTCAAAGTTCGGATTACACAATGTGCTTTTACCTGAGGGCAGTGCTGTTCATGTTAAATCTGCATTGTACATTCCAGAATGCACTGTCACATTTTTACATGACATACCCTTTACCGAAAGAAACATTTGCATTTTGTCATATATTTGTATGGTTTCCAGACCTACAGTTAAGGACTGTTCTAACTGATCATAAAAGTTATATATTAAATTGATTTGTGATTTTACCATTGAAATTAATCGTGCATATTTGTGTATTTGACATTGCATCCAGTTTTGCTTCTTACATTTTACATTTAAATTATTATTTTCGAACATATTATATATGATAGGTTGTTTGTGATTGTTATAAAGCAAAAAATATATATATTTCCTTTTATACTTTTTGTTTGTGTGT
>NW_015509598.1:12776-14639 GCF_001515645.1 Sinocyclocheilus grahami
AAAGTTTTAAAACTACAGTTTATACAGTTCATGCACTTAGCCTACTTAAATATTATTCACAAAACAAACTTCTAAACTGGTTAAACTTGGGCTACAACAATTCGGGAGATGTGAGCTTCGAGTAATGCTGACCACATGAATTAATAAACTACTAAATCTACAAGAGTTTCCTGAGGGAACCTGTTGTGAATTAGCCTTCCAGGTTGGCATACTAAGTAATGTCATGACATACAGGTACAATTTGAGACTAACACAATAAAACATATGAATTATTTTCAATGAGTACGTTAAAACACACATTTAAGCCATTTTTTATACAGTGAAAAATTAAAACGATAAATATCATAGCTTTAGGGACTTTTAGGCACTGAATTGCAAGAATGACACACAGAGCGTGCCGAAACTACATTTCCCACAATGCTTTTCGCGACGTATTAACAGCTGACTGTCGAGTCCCAAGTGCAGGAGGAAAAACTCAAGCCGATCGAACAGGTATCACAATACAGCTGTCTGCGATCCACCCTTTACACTACAAACATATAGAGATAAATGATAGGGAAAGTGTCGATGCGTTTTTACGCAGGTGCACCTCTCCCTGACGTTGTTATCTGTTGACCCACATCGAGCCAATTAATTATTTTTTGGCATGGCATGGAACGGTTATTCATACTGTGGAATACAACGTTTCATCGTTCTGATGATGAAAGAAAATTAATCATCATAAGAACATAAATCAGCATCGCGTTAGTTAACCCCCTTCCTTCGCTTTTGCCCCAGTTTCAGCAGGTGTCTGCTGCGCGCTAATGACGCGTTATTATTATAATGAACTATAGACCGAGGTCTCCCTCCTGACACGACATGTGTTCCCATTAGTGCACCATGGAGAGATCACATCCTAACTGACCCCCAACCGAGATTCGACCTTCGAGATGTCGATTTAATGGCCTCGTGCATTAAAAATATTGTGGTGTATAATGATTCTTTAATACTAGGTGGTATGACCTATATTTTAATTTAACACACACATTCTTTTTGTAAAATGTATAGCCTACATTATTATAGTTATATTTTATAGAAGTTTTAGAGTGTAGGTGGGGTGGCCAGCTCAGAATAAGAACACGTTGAGAACAGTGAAGTCAACTTTTAGTATAACACACTACAACCTTTGATGTAAAATATTTACTTGAAGTATGCTGTGAGATTTTAAGTTCTTCAATAATTAAACAATACATTTGCATTGCAATAATTGAACAGCACATTTCTCTGATGTTAATTAATGGTCACATGGCATGTTATTAAAATGAAAAGTTTTATCATTTTTATTCAACGTTTTATTTTGATTGTTTTTATTTTAAAATGTATTTTATATTATAATTAATTATTAGCTTTTCATCAACTTATAAGACCCACGCAGTTCCCTCATGAAGCCGAGGGTTTTGTGATCCCCAGTTTGGGAACCCTATAGCATATAAAAAGCCACAAAAAGCTGTTTTGTATATTTTTTTGTTCTGAGTAAAATATGTATGCAATCTCGCTTGTCTCCTCAAGAATTCAGGAAGAAAGGTACAGGAGATTGTCTCTCACTGTAGCGAAATATGATTTCAAATAAGATCATTGCTATCCATTGGGTTTTGGTTCTATTTTATTTTATTTATTTTTTGTTTAATTATAACTATTTTCAGCTGAGGAATTTTAAAAGAAACATCTGATACAAAACTGACAACACTGACACAGAACTCTGAGTAGTTAAGCTTTCCTTCAGGTACTCTGTGTCTCTTGGTTCTATTAATACTTTCCATCCATGTTACCTGTAGAGCTGGGGCGTAGCCATCATTTCAAAAGTGGGGGGGACGGAATGTCTAG
>NW_015509599.1:0-1289 GCF_001515645.1 Sinocyclocheilus grahami
TCTATGGCATCGTGAAGCACCTTTATTTTTAAGAGTGTATTTTTGAGGAAGTAATTAATAGAAAAAAAAATTACGTTTTAAAAATGGATCCAGTTCAGTTTAAGAACTGGTTCTTAATTAGACTTCCAACTCTAGTCAGGACACGTGCATGCACAGGTCTCAAGGTGAACGACATCTAATTTAGACTAAGAAAATTCAATTAAGCTCAATAAACCCACATCAAGAATTTCTGATGTTGAGCCACACACATGCTTTCCCGTGTCACTGACTAAACATGCAACCAAAGTATTCTAGTTTTCAGTCATCTTCTGGCGTTTTCTCCATTGTTTTCGGAGTTAGTTCTCAGCATGCATGACATAATTTGCCTGTGGTTCAACATGACAGAACCGAGTTTCCCTTGTGTGTTTAGTTCCACGTATAAGACAGGACATCCCACAATGTCTGCAACACCCATCCGGGGAATTATCCATTCAGCCGGTCCACATCCTCATCAGTGAACACTTCCGTTCTCTACAGGCCTTCCAGAATGCTTCCAATGCATTTCAAAAGTGTTTTGCTTCAGTGATGTATAGGCAAATGAAAGGAGTACTAACTTGAGTGGTCTATTAAAACACACCAGTGAAGGAGTATTTATTCACCATTCACTTGAGTAAGAGGCTCTCAATGGGGTAGAAACTTGACATGACGTGAACTAAAACCCCCAGAATTCACAGATCATCCCAAGGATGGATTTCTACATCTAGGTCATCTTATTTCCAATTAAGTTTCTGCAGCTCAAAATAATCTTAATAGAAGAACATCCTGAATCTATACAAGTAATGAACACACAGACACTCACCTTCAAAGTCTTCATGAAATAGTGTTTGCAAACTATTTACTTCCATAATGTGCCATGTTTCGAGTTGTGCATTTTAAAATGATGCATTTAAATTTATGCATAAATAACGGATTGCATGATATGCAATCTCAATATGAAAGGTGATCGGAGGGAGGGGTCGACAAATTAGAGGGCTTGATGTCGTCAACTGTAAATAAAAGAAGTTTCAGAGGCAGAGCAAATATTATATTTTAACAAAAGATCATATAGACAAAAATGCATAATGTGCATTTATGAATCTTTTACAACAAGACCAAAAACATGCATTAAGCCATTAAGCTAAAAAAGTGTCCGTTTTGATTTTATTTTGACTTGAAGGCTATACGCACAAAAACACTCTTAAAACAGTTCTGTGCAACACTCTTTCATACAGTTCTTGACTTGAACTTCCCAACTGAAAAGTTTTTTTTTT
>NW_015509599.1:2960-3204 GCF_001515645.1 Sinocyclocheilus grahami
GCTGCTTACACAGCATCTAAAACATATACCGTGTTCATTATATATTCAAATAAATATTTTCGTAAATTTTAAAACAATATATTTGCATCATCACTTACGATATTTCAGTATGACACACACTGATTAATTATGTTAAAAAAGTTCATATGTTATTAGTCAACTACCCACATATACAGATGTGAACAGACAATAGAAATGCATCACAAACGAACGGAACGTTGTAACATCGATTTGTTCACTCAGA
>NW_015509599.1:5054-6025 GCF_001515645.1 Sinocyclocheilus grahami
TATATATATATATATATATATATATATATATATATTCTATTTCAAAAAATGTATTAAGCATTAATTATTATATTTATTTTGTTATTTTATTTCATTTTATTTATTTTATTATTATTTAAATTTTTTTGCCATATGGATAATGATGTGAAGTTGAAGTGAAGTGTGTCATTGGTTGTCTGTTCCGAAACAACTAAATAAAATTTTTAAACCGCATTGTTACAAATACCTTTAGTGTCGCAATTTAAAATAACAAGTGTGAAATGTTGTTTTACTCCAGCTTAAAAATGGCTTTACCCCCAGTTTTAACAAGACAATAACCCAGTGTGAAGCGCAGTGTAAAAAGCCCTTGTGTGAAATGGGTCAGCGAGGTTAAAAGCGCTGTTAACGCCTAAAGTGCTTGTTTAATCAACAGTAAATGACTTTTATAAAACAGACCACAGGGTAAACTGGGAAAGTTACTGGAGAGACTGTCACATAGTCTAACCTGTAACCTACGTAAGCTTTGAATGAAACATTCTGAGACCGTAACAACTGTTAAGACAGCATGACCTCATTGCATGTGCATCTGCTCCATCTCACCAAAGTGCTGTTCTCACACATGGTTGCAAAGGCAGACGCATAAGACTTCTCACTCACGGCACGCAAGCGAGCACATCTTACAAGGCCTGAAAATGGAAGCAAGGCGGCTGGATTTCCTAAATTTGTGCTACAGGCAAAGAAGCCACTGTATTGTTGATTGGCTGATTGATGATAAGGAGGTTTCAAGCACCACTAGCCTAGTACTTACGTGCTATGAAACCCATAGTTTAGTGATAATACAAGGGGATTTGTACCAAGAGCAATTCAGGTCATTGTAACAGTCTGTTCTTATGAAATATGACACTTATGCTCGTTTAACTGGACGAACAGGATTCTTAAGTCTTTTGCAGTGGCATACATTCAAACAAACCATTTCTGTTGTTGCCGTTAAT
>NW_015509599.1:7814-8028 GCF_001515645.1 Sinocyclocheilus grahami
ACAGTTGCAAACTGTACTTTTTACAGTAAATTACTGTAAAAAATCTAATTAATCAGTATACTACTGTAATTAATTCATTTGAATATATTTAATTAGATTTTATAATTTTTATATAGAACTGATGCCCCGGTATATTTCTGAAGCACAGATGTACTCGAAGCACTCGCGCTGTTTCTGACATAAAGGACAAACAGATTTTCCAATCATTACAAGC
>NW_015509599.1:8956-9439 GCF_001515645.1 Sinocyclocheilus grahami
TTAAAAATCTTCACAAATTCTCCTCTTGTGTCGACAGATAAATAACAGCATACTGTGAAGGTTTGAAACCACATGAGGGGGAGTAAATAATGCTTTAAACTTTGGGTGAGGAGTAAAAGAAAAGGATTTTGATCCAAGAACCCTACTAAGCAAAATCAAGGTCACTGAAAAGGAATATTGTTAAGATTATATGGAGTGTTAGAAGACGTTGAGTACATGACATCCACTCACATACATCACGTCCTTTCAGTTTACTGTAGCATCATGTTCCTGATCAGAGCTATTCATAGAGCTAAGAGGCACTTTGAGATCCCCGTTCTCCCACAAGCCCTCCCGTAATGCCCAGAGATAATGAAGTTGCAGTACCAGCGGCTGGGAGACAAGATATAGCAATCAGCTCACCAATGGAGCTGATTGGAGATCAGCCTTTAAAAATACTTTTACTCTGTGCTGGTCCACTCTAATCAGATTGAGGAGCTAAAA
>NW_015509599.1:13747-14637 GCF_001515645.1 Sinocyclocheilus grahami
GATTCCATGATTACATTGGGTATTGAGTATTCACAAAATAGCAATGAATTATTTATAAGACTCTTTTTCAGCTTTTAAATATTCCTTTCTAAAATAGCCTGCTGCATATATACATTCAGAAAAGCTTCCAGTTTTGTTGACATTCACACAGAGACCAGTCACAGTCAGGTGGCTATAACTAAACAGAAAATCGAAAGGCCACACTGCATTTGACCACTGGACTTAGAAAAATAATTTCAATGTTTTCTCAACATTTCAACATTGCATCAATAACGAATGAACACAATAATTTTTATTTGAATTATCACTCAGTAGGTTATTTAACCATGAACTACTATGTTTTTGGGAAGCCTTTTTCTTTCAAACACATTAAAATGCACAAATTCATGTTATTTCTTATTTACATGCAATGCAGTCATTCTCAAACTTTTTATTTATTTCACCTAATATTTATTGGAAATCCCCCCTGAGATTACCCTGAGGTAATAAATTAATAATTAAGTAATTTGCACATTCACAGTTCTGTGACATTAGTCAATGGTCACATGGCATGCAGGTAAACAAATTAAATATGTAATTTTTTTTAGTAAGCGTTTTATTTTGTTTGTAGTTCATTTAAAATGATTCGTTTTAATTTTAAATTTTTATGATTTCATTAATTATTAGCTTTTAATTAATCTTACGAAACCCCCTGCAGTTCCTATAAGAACCCCAGTTTAGGAAACCTTTACGTAATGTAATGTTTAATGCACTTCAATATGTTAACAACCAATATAATATATTTTCTTTCTCTTTGCATTTTTATATCAATGTGGTACAAGATTATCCTATTTAATTCATATGATAGTTAGGTCAAAAAGTAATCTAAAAGTAGTCTGATTACATTACCT
>NW_015509600.1:0-874 GCF_001515645.1 Sinocyclocheilus grahami
GAAACCGCTTTCACCGAGATCACCGTCACCGAAGCTGCAACAAACACGCTTACTGATCTCTTCATCATGACAGTTAAACAGTCTCACACCCAGACCAGAATCTGTTCTTACCGAGTAACGCCACCAAGATCATCATGATCACAATGTGTTTTATGTTCCTGCACTTGTACAAATACATCAGGATAGCGAAGAGAATCAGTTCAAACATCTGCAGAGAGAGACAGACAGATAAAAGATTCGTTCTGAAGAACCACATCATTTATACGTGATTCATTGACGTTCAAGCCGGCCGAGGACTTTATTTCACCTTATGTTTGTGGATCTCTAGGTGTCACTTTACTAATGGCCTCTTCTGTAAAATGTGATGGGTTAGCTGTACTGTAACTTGGTCAAGATTGAACAGACTCACAAAGTAAATCAGGAAGGTCCAGCTGACCAGCGAGCGCTCCACCATGTTGGCCGTGACGTGAGGCGATGAATGAGGGGCGAATGTCACCAGAAAGTAGGTTCCGGTCAGCGCTAAAGCACCTCCTGCCAACAAAACACCTTCATTACAAGAACTCTGAGGGAAGTTGATTGAAACGTGTTCATGTTACATGATGATGCGGTTTGTGGACGGCTGTGTCTCATTTCTTACTGATTCAAGCTGAAGCGCTCTTCTGGAGACGCTCAAGACTCGTGCTTTTCTGTCACACTGAACTGATTCAGTCTGGACCCAATGAGCTTTAGTCAACAACAACAACAAATAATATGAATTGAACTAATAATAATCTCCTGATTTCTGGAGGAATGATTTCATATATGTGACCCTGCAGCACAAAACCATAACCATATTTGTAGCAATAGCCAACAATACATTGTATGGGTCACAATT
>NW_015509600.1:1692-3024 GCF_001515645.1 Sinocyclocheilus grahami
GAACCAACTTTACATGCTTCTGAACATCAGTCAAAGAGTAAAATACTGACTCTTGAACTACAGAACTGCAGCCTTTAGACCTGTGTCGTGTTTTAATGAACAGAGGGAAGGTCTTACCGATGACGGACACAGAGCCGAGAGGAGCGATGAGTGACGCCGGAGCGAATCCATACGCAGCGAAGTTCCCCAGCTCCCCCAAACCCATCAGCAGGATCCCGCACCACCACAGACGGCTGGTGTAGTACGGCTTCGTCCCTCGCTGCGACTGCCGCACATGCGTGTATTTCTGCAAAAACACCAGCAGCACTACCACAGTTTAGCAGAGGACCTCTAAACATCAAACACACAGCACCGAAACATTGACAGAGCATTTGTGTGTGTGATCGTGTGAGCGAGCCGAGCATCACCTGGATATTCAAGGAGATGCTGATGAGAAAGTTTCCACATACTGCGATGCAAATCCCCATGATATAAACCTACGAACACAAAACATCAGCTCAGGGGCATCACTAGTGTGGGGAGATGGGACAGATCCTGTTCCTCATCCCTAAAACACCATTGGCTGAATTATTTCTCCAGGACCAACAAGGATGATTCAAGGTTGCAGTCACTGTAGATTGAGTTTAATTTCAGATTAGAGGTAGCGGTGGCTGTAGTTTTAGTTTAGTTTCAGATTAGAGGTTGCAGTCACCGTAGATTGAGTTTAGTTTCAGATTAGAGGTCGCGGTGGCTGTAGTTTTAGTTTAGTTTCAGATTAGAGGTTGCTGTAGTTTTAGTTTAGTTTCAGATTAGAGGTTGCTGTAGTTTTAGTTTAGTTTCAGATTAGAGGTTGCAGTCACTGTAGACTGAGTTTAGTTTCAGATTAGAGGTCGCTGTAGTTTTAGTTTAGTGTCAGATTAGAGGTCATGGTGGCTGTAGTTTTAGTTTAGTTTCAGATTAGAGGTCACGGTGGCTGTAGATTGAGTTTAGTTTCAGATTAGAGGTTTCCTCTATTGTTATCTTTGTACCTCCATCCTGGATCTTCACCTGTCGTTCCCACAAGGCATGTAAAGAGAGTGGATAACCACATTCACAAACATACTGCACCACTAGCAAATGAAAAGAACAACAGATACAAATTCAGCACAGCTGTGGTCATATTCATCTCTCTGACGTTCTGCTGCTGTTTAGAGCTCTATGATCAGTCTGTTTTACCATTTGTGTACATACATACAGATCAGACAGAGCTTACACATGACATACAACCATGATCTAAAAAAAAAGAAAACTTTACAGGGAATCAAAACGTCACATTCCTGAAAAGTGTGTAAACACAAATAACATTGACTTTCA
>NW_015509600.1:6739-7533 GCF_001515645.1 Sinocyclocheilus grahami
TCAAGAACAGCTACAAAGAGATCGGCCTGCTGCTGCTGTATCTGGGCGTCGGAGTGTCCTTCTTCTCCGTCATGGCCTACACCGTGGAGAAGGAGGACAACGAGGGACTGAACACCATCCCGGCCGGCTGGTGGTGGGCCACGGTCAGCATGACCACCGTGGGTTACGGCGATGTGGTTCCCGGCTCTGTCGTGGGTAAACTGACCGCCTCGGCCTGCATACTGGCGGGAATACTGGTCGTGGTGCTTCCGATCACTTTGATATTTAACAAATTCTCTCTGTTTTATAAGAGACAGAAACAGCTGGAGACCGTCATGCGGAGCTGTGACTTCGACGGGGGAGTAAAGGAGGCTCCGTCTGTGAATCTGAGGAATTATTATGCTCATAAAGTCAAAACACTGATGGCCAGTCTGTCCAACATGAGCCGCAGTTCACCCAGCGATCACAGTCTAAACGTGTCTCTGCATTAGACGGGAACAGTGTGATGTCAGCGTGGTGTTTGTGTGTGTTTGCATCATGGATCTCGCACCTGATTCTGCTCTTCGTAGCGAGACACGCAAAGCATCTGATAAGTGGTTAAAGTAATGATGTGTGTTTATGCAGGCAGGAATGGGACCCTCAATGAATCAACTTCTTCACCTGTGTTTTCTCTCAGCTTTCTCTCCCGTTGCCCAGCATGCACAGCGGCTTCATTTAGTTCCAGGGAACACGTGTCTATGTTAATGGAAGCTGTTGCCTCATTGGGTGTTAGCGCTGAATCTCTCCTGGTTGCCACTATATATATATATATATAT
>NW_015509600.1:8894-9305 GCF_001515645.1 Sinocyclocheilus grahami
AATTCCAGCTGCAGTGTTGAACCGATTGCCCATTGAGAGTCTCCGTATTATCCTGTCCTCTTGTGCATTTGTTTTTCGTGGACGACCAGCCTTTTTGGGGGACTTGAATGAATCGTATCATTGTAAAGATGCAATATTCAAGAGAACACAGATTTGGAACAACAAACCTCTCTTGCTGTGGCTGCTATTGGCCTTCATCTGGACAATCTGCTGTCAGAGGGTCATGGCTCAGCATCTTGAAAAGTCAGTTAAAACTGTAAAGTTAGGCTGTCAGGTAAATAGGGTTTGTCAGATAATTAAGGAAATTAGGACCAGGTGCCAGATTAATAACTTGGTGGTATCTGTAAGTGTTCTCTCTTTTTTTTCATCAGAGTTCTTTTTCAAATATTTCATTTAAGTTTTTTATACTGT
>NW_015509600.1:13622-14633 GCF_001515645.1 Sinocyclocheilus grahami
GTGTGTGTGTGTGTGTGTGAGAGAGAGAGAGCGAGAGAGAGAGACCCACAAACTCAATTACTGCTGAAAAATAGATGAGCACATCAGGCACTCATCTGAACTTCTACTATGAAGCCTTCACGTCTGCCCAGCGCTGCAGTACACACACAGATGGAGTTTTGATTAACCGGAGGTGACAGTGGTGTGTGTATGTGTGTGTATGAATGATGCTTCAGCTGTCTTAACGCTGACATGTTAATCACACACAATTCCAAAATCCACATCCAGCGTCAGAGCGTGTTCTCATGATTTCTGCCAGCAAAAATGTGAAAATGTAAGCAGCTAGAACGGATTAATCAAATTTTGTTAGTAGTGTTTAAGTCAGATATAGTGCTGATAGTGATGTACTAAAAGTGGTAAAGATGTGTGTGACACGACTAGCTCCTCTGATCGTGCATGTTGTTGAGCTGAGTGATCAGATGTAGAGCAGATCTGGATGTAAGTGTCGGATGTGTTAATGATCCGAGGGACGCCGTGATCACTCAGGTCATTCAAAGGATTCCAAACATCATCATTCTGTCATCATTTCTTCAGTGGAACACAAAAGAAGACATTTTGAAGAATATTGGGAGCCAAAAAAAACCCTCTCAAGAAGAGTTCCACAGAAGAAAGTCATACAGGTTTGAATGACTTGAGGGCGAGTGATTGATGACCGTGTTCATCTGACTGATCCATATACTGCAGAGATCCTCACTCTCCTTACCTTAACCTTAATTCCACCGGCGCGGTTCGACACATAGAGCGACAAGCGTTCTCTAACGGCTTCGATCCGCGGCCGTGACTTCAGCCTCGTCGCATGGAATGGACAGCTCGCAGGTCTTCCATAAAAGTTCTTCGCCAGGTGATTTTTGGGCGTCCTTGTTTTCATTTTACCTTATGCAAGGATATTGACGTGAGACGTAAGATGTGTCCAGCGAAACGAAAACAGTGTTCGGTGACTGTCGCAGAAAGGGGCTGTGTGTGCGTGCCAGA
>NW_015509601.1:0-1734 GCF_001515645.1 Sinocyclocheilus grahami
AAAAAAAACATTGAAAAGTGACATTTAAACTGTGAAGTTCAGTATGAAATTATTGACTTAATACAAATTTTGAGGAGGTTTTGTGTTCTGAAAGTTAAAGTACAGATTAATATTTTATTTAAAAAATAAAATAAAATTTGATTCCTCATGACATGGCCCTAATATCTCAAACCATAAAAAAGTAAATAAATGGAATAAAGAAAAAAATACCAACATACCATCTGGGCTGAACATTCGACTGCTCCGTAAGGACGTTTCAAAACCAACAACTAAGTCTTCAATTATTGACACCTGCAATTTACACAAAATGTGAAAAACACATCTGGACATAAACCCTAGTTAGTATGTTCTGTGTAAGTTGATTATGTCCTCACCTTCTCTTTGTCCTGATAGAGAGATCTGAGTGTGGTGAAGACGGGAGGACAGCCCTTACTGAAGTTCATTCTTAAATATCTATCTAGACACTCCCGAAACTTGTCTCCTAAACAACACAGAAACAATTTCATTCAAATACGTACAACTTGCAAAAGAAGCTGATGTATTATTAGGAAACACTGCCTACCAGACAGGAAGCTGAGTGGTAATCTGAGAGGTACGAGGCCTTTAGGGTATTTCTCCCAGGCCTCCTCATAGATTTTCAGCTTCTCTTCTGTACTTGCTGAAAAAACACCAGAATTGCTGTGTTTTGTTAAATGGTTACTAATGTGTGTATAAGACGAGAGATCAAAAATATGCAGACAAATAATTTTTTGTGTGTGTGTGTGTACCAGGCTTGAGTGCTTTTTCCAGGCCATGGTAATAAGACCAATTTTCAGGATTTCTCTCCTGTAGTCGCCTGTACACATCTGCCGCCTCTTCAAACCGTTCCAGACTCAACAGCAGCTCCCCTACACATCCACAACACGAAGAGAGAAAGTAAAAAGAGAGAGAATTTTCCATAGGGCATCACAAACAGGAAGTCAATCTGCTAGACAAGCAAAATGTGAATAGGAAAAACTGCATAATGGACAAAATCATATAAAAGCAGAAGAAGAAAAAATGTGGAAGATGAGGAAGAAAGAGGCGCACTGATGTACCTTTGGTTTCCTCCACGGCCAGTTTATCACAAATCTGTTTCTCGTAGGTGGTGAGATGCTCCAAAGCTTCTCTGAAGAGTCCCGCCTCCCTCAAGACCTGATTCTGATACAGCAGCAGCTCACTGTACTCATAATCCACCTTGTCAGGGGACGTCTGAAAAATCAAACATTCATAAACATCGTAAGAAACAAATACAGAAAGGATTTGTTGTGTAAACTAATCCCTCCGAAGCACTATATAACAGTTAGGAATCTTTTATTTAGCCTGCCAACTTGTAGTTTCCAGTTGTGCTAGAAACCAATGAGAGGAAGTAAGCGTCTTATCTTGGACGCCACAACAATCGTTTGCCATTGTGTTGCCTGTTGACCTGGAGTGGCAGGTTGATGTCTTCACAATACCTCATTAACCACTCCTGTGACCTCTGTCCCTGTTCTTTCAAATCTATTCCAAGCAAACAGGGATATAAAAAAAATACATGTACTTTGATACTAAGCTGGATATTTCTTGCATGCTCTGAGAGTGTTTGTGTCTTGATACAATGCAGAAGTGTGCAGAAAATTCCCTCCACTTTCATATCAAATCTCCACTGTCCTATGTAATAAACACAAAACACAATAAGATAAAAAGTCTGTCCTTAATATTAGTCAAACAACAATA
>NW_015509601.1:1907-5826 GCF_001515645.1 Sinocyclocheilus grahami
AAAAAAAAAAAAGTGAATTTGTACAAATTTATAAATGTGTACAAATAGTACTTAATATGACTGGTACATACCATTGTTTTAATTTAATTTGCCTCTGACTTTTCACAATCCATGTTGTTTCAAAGCATATTATATTTAATGTGTTCATTAACATACTTGTTTTCACTATCAAAAATTAGGGTTTAAGATGTTGTTTTCAGTGGTACTGGCATGAACTACTAACATTTTGGTATTGTGACCACCCCACAAAATTGAGAACACAAATCTTGCTGTATCTGCCCGTCATGTCTGCATTTACCTGTTGTGTTTTTCTAAACTCCTCAATGATTTTGGCAGCCATCTCATAGTCCTCCAAGAGGTGATACGCAATGGCGTAGCCAATCCATGACGCTCGCTGGGCTGGCCGCAACTGCAGCAGCTGATACCGGGTCTCCTATAAGAGTCAATGCAGTCAGAACGAGGGATTTCTCTGCTGTTAGGATTAAAAGGTTCAAGCTTTATAAAGTTCTTGCTGAATGTAGAGGTGAAATTAGACCCCTTCCAAAATGATGTAACCAAATACCATTTAAAACTACAGAATAACACAGTGGAGCCATATTGCACAAAGCCCAAATCTGAAAGGCTTTCATTTAAGTGATAAAAGCAGGTATCAGAGTAGCCTGAGGGTATGAAACATTAAGCACCCACTTTATCATACTGCAGAAGACAAAGAAATAATGACACAAGAGAGGAGGAGAGAGAAGCAAGCTCAAGAGACAGGAAATGAACATTGCTGATTCATAGCCCCCGTATTTGGCCCAACATACACATGCATTGCTTTGTGTTTCACCTCAAAATTGTGCAATAATATGGGGCTATTAATTACAATGATGCAATAAATATAAAATTTTTCAATATATTTTACATATTAAACAGTAATATTGCAATTTAAGGTAACTTTTCTATTTTCACATTTTAAAATGTATTTTATTTGTGTGAAGGCAAATCTGAATTTTTAGCAGCCATTACTCCAGTTTTCAGTGTCAAATGATTCTTCAGAAATCTTTGTAATATTATGATTTGGTGCTCATTTTTTAGACATATTTTACAATCATCTCACCTAAATATTTCCTCACTCAAAGTATTCAAGTTTTTACAGTTTATATAATTATGTTTTGATTCACACGACGCAAGGAATCTTGATTTCAAACTCTGAATTGAATTTCTTTTAAAGAGAAGTAAACATTCAGTAATAAAATAAGAACAAACAAATTGAGCAATAGCATAAATAAATACAGCAGAATAAATATACAATTATAAATGTACTAATATTTTCATAGTACATTTCTTAATATTAATAATATTAATAATAATGATTAAGAAAATCTTAGTATTCCTAATAATAAAAATATTAAGTCTACATTTAGTATTCAGGTACAGAAATACTACAGAAATTGAATAAAGTTATGAAATGTAAAACAACACTGGACAGTCTTCACTCTTACGAACATTATTCACTCAAGAATTGACATCTCTTAAAAAGCTGATTCATTCATGCTATTTGTGAAATTACAGTCTCACAGAAACTTTTCAAAATACTGATTTGATTTTATAATCTGTGTGGATTACTAAAACTACATGCTTTAGTTGATATTGTTTGAGGGAACCTCCCGCATTATAAAGGCAGAAACTGCAGGAAATAGAAATTGTGCGCATTACCCGCAATTTCTTTCAAAACAATCATATTGAACCCAATAAAGAATTGAAAAATTCTGTACTGTACTGTTCAGCAAATAAAATGAAACGTACTCATACACATACTCACCCTGTAACCCTCCAGGTCTCTCATTTGGATCTGCAAGAGGGAGAGATCTCGAAGGATCTGCAAGTTGTCTTTGTCCCATTTTAGTGCGTTTCTGTAGCATTTAATAGCCTCGTCGTACTTCTTGTCAGACCTCTGGAGCAAACCGTACACGTGCCAGCCTGAAAATGTCACATTAAGGACAGCAGGGGAACTTTGCAGAGACACTACAGAGCTGATGACAGTACAATACTGTGCCCAGGACAATCACTAAAATTTGCAAGGCCAGAGACATATATAAAGATCCCCATGCAATATATATTAAGACAGCTATACGTTTCATTTATACTATGGAGAAGGCAGAATGATAGTAAGCAAAAATAAATAAAGTTGCATGAACAACATGTTACAAATTTACATAATTGGCTTATACTACATATTTTCATCAAGGCCAGTCTCCATTAATAAAAATTCAAGAAAATATCTAACATTAAGCTGACTTGGTCTGTCTTCTGTCTACCCATCCTTAAACCTGAAGAGAAACATCTTCAATTAAATTCAAATAAATATAAGCATTTAAAAAACAAAAACTGTGGTAATGGTGTCTCATGAAGAAAGAACCAATAAAAGAAAGAAGTAATTAACTATATGGTATTTTTCTCTGTAAAACAAGCATTTGACTAGCAGCGAGGAAACACTGTACTGTGTGTTTGGCTCTCTAAACAGTTCATGGGGTCACTGCACATCATAGTCAGACACAGGGCAGGAATCTTGGCAGGGGTCCATCACCCCCACCGGCCGCGACAGGCTTCAAATTGAGACAAATACTGCAGTGCTAATTCTGCTGCTGTGAACATGAGGAAATAAACTCATTCCACTGGAAGCATTTGACTAGCAGCGAGGAAACACTGTACTGTGTGTTTGGCTCTCTAAACAGTTCATGGGGTCACTGCACATCATAGTCAGACACAGGGCAGGAATCTTGGCAGGGGTCCATCACCCCCACCGGCCGCGACAGGCTTCAAATTGAGACAAATACTGAAGTGCTAATTCTGCTGCTGTGAACATGAGGAAATAAACTCATTCCAACTGCTCCAACACATGGACCATTATCATACTACCGTGTATAAATGTCAAACCGAAAGCTTTCAAATGTGTGTGTTGGTCTCTATATCCAAGGATACAGACATGGCTCTTCAGGTCATTTCGGAGACCTCTGCGGACAAGTTCATAGGCTTCTTCTTTCTTCCCCAGGCAGTTCAGGGTCAGGCCTTTCATCGCCAGTGTCTCTGCAAAGATCATAACCTTTACCTTACCCATTAACACTTAGTAAGCTTACATGGGATAAGTAAACAAGCCCCTACACATTTCACTCAAGAATGTTTTATGTTGAAGACAATCAAATTTCAGCTGATAACTTTGATTATATCATTGCAGTATAAAAATATACAAATATGTTTGTTTTATGCAGTATTAATGTGCCAGACTGAAATTTGGCTATTTTGAAATGATCAGTATCCGTGATAACAGCCTTATTGGTCATTCTGCCCAGTCACTCATTTTTGTCTTGTCAACAGACATGGACATGTTCGAGTGAATATTGTTTAGAATATGTTCATTTCAATTCGTTTAGATTTTTGTCCATGTTATTCAGATTAAATTGTATAGGCAGTGAAATCCGAGTGTACCTGTATGTCAAGAACTCTTCCAGGTGGGGTTCTTACCTCCATGTTCTGAGAACTTGGGATTGGAGAGAATCTGTTTGCAGAATTTCAGTCCATTTCTGTACTGCTTGTGTTCATAACATCTCTGATGACATAAAGAGAGATTAAAAAAATAAATACTTACAATTTACAAAAAACAAACATCTAGGACAGTGTTGTTGTTGGTGTTTTAAAATAATTATCTTTGATTGAAATTAAGGCGAAAAAAATATCTCTGAAAATAAACATCTCAAAAACTAGAAATGTATAGTATTGGCAACTAACTGATGTACTAAAATTAAAAATGAAATAAAAACTAAATTGAAATAATAAAAAGAAAAACATTATAAATGCGCATTCCTAAATATTAAAACTTGAATCTAAATTAAATCTAAAAACATTAAATAAAAATGAATTCAAAATAACAAAATACTAG
>NW_015509601.1:13284-14632 GCF_001515645.1 Sinocyclocheilus grahami
TGTTACCCAGACACTTAAAATTTTAACAAATAAATAAATAAAAAAACTTCAAATGTGTATTGATCTTTTCTGTAACATCATTACAGAATGCTGTTAATGGAGCATATATACATATATGGATGTATTTATAATATAGACTCAACATACACTCTTAAGTCCGTTTTTTAAGCTCCTAACATGTTAATTAAAAACGGGATGCTGAATCAGTGCAGTTCTTGCCTTTAAAAATGGGTGTGATTAGATTGACCCTTTTAAATCTTTTAAAGTGATGCACAAGCCGATTTTATTTTGTGAAAACATACAGAAAAACATATAGAGTAATAAAACTACTGTTGTTTTAATCACAGTAGTCAGAGGAGTGTATAAAAGGTACATAAAGTCAGAAAAGGTTGGGTAAATAAACGGGACCTTTATTTTGATAGGTGATGCGGAAGTGGATTTTATCATAGAGGAGCAGATGACCGCATCTAAATAATTGCTGAATTTGGAACCGCGTGCCAGCATTCTACCATGTAACAATGTGGTAAAAGTAGTAGGTTAGTATGCGGTTCCGAATTCATGCCTGGATATATGATGGGGACTTTTATTTTGCGTAAATAAATGGGACTTTTATTTTGACAGGTGTTGTGGAAGGGGTTTTTATCGCAGAGGGGTGGTAGTCAGTGGCATCCTGCGCTTCTGATAACACTGGCTATCGCTCTCATTCATAGCGGACTCTTCGCGCCGAAACACTGGATGACAAACCCATCCGCTTGAGCTACAGTTAACCGAAATATTGGAAATATTAATTCAGCTGGAGGAGGTGAGTGAGCAAAAACATTTGTTTGGCTAAACACTTTAAACGTTGAACGTGCAGACAGCCACCACCATCATCATCATCTTCATCACCATCGTCATTACCCAGCTAACTGTACCGCAGCTAGCCGGAGGGCGTTATTACTGTAATGTACTGTTGTCAATATTATAAATGATCTTATTTAAAAAATGAAACCATGACGTTATTTTAAGAAACCCAAAACACCAACGAGCTGGAGGCAGTTGTGATTAAATGTAAAATATGGCATTTAAATTTTTGTGAAGATTATCTTATTTTTCTGCTGGCATAATGTCTGCTATTTGCTGTTCTGAGCAACTATCAATATTTAATAAAACCTTAAGTAAATTATTGAAACAGTAAACAATAAGATCATCTTCTGATGGCAGATGTGTCGATCAATATCGGGGTCATCGTGTCATAAGATAAGATGTACCTCCACAAAGATGAAATTAAAAAAATTTTATTGAGGTGTTGTCTTTTGGTCACGCTCTTTTTTGCATGTTTTTTGTAGATGAAGTTGCGGTGGGGCTG
>NW_015509602.1:0-1049 GCF_001515645.1 Sinocyclocheilus grahami
TATATATATATATATAATTGCATAATACATTATTAAATATTAATTAATATTTCAAAAATTATCAAATATTTTGGATTTGGCAATATATTTTTATTTATATTATGTAAAATGACTGAACAAACAGATATACACAAAAATGCTGAAAATTTTATTTTCATAATACTTACTTAACTCACTAAAACACACACATATGATAATCTCTAAATAAGCAAATATTATCTAATGAATTGCCCTAACCAATATACCAAATGATGACAAATTTTATTTGACCAATGGCATTATATTGGCACATCAACTAACGCCTTTTCTACACATGGGGACTGGTACTACTATAGTAGCATTGCAAATAAAACCCCAATACACTATTTGTATTCAAAGTGAATATTTCAATCTTCCTGAAACATGTTTGTCATCTGCAGTCGGTTGCAACAAACTCCTTAGGTTAGGAAAACCCTTAGAGATTATTCATTTATGATGGGATTTCTTATCTTAAGGTTTCGTTGCACCCGGGGCCCTGTGCTTTCTGACTCGTGTGATCCCAATCTTCCTGACGGGTGCTCCATCAGCCCCGTGCCGCCCGCCAACCTGCAGCGATAAACAATTCAAGCGAGCGGCGGCACTTTGTTTCCGCAGAGCGAACGCATTCATCCATTTAAACTGCAGCAGGCTGTGAAGATGCTGCAGGGGTCTTAAATCAACCCCCTCCCGACCGTCCCAGAGCCTCAGCTTCTACGCAGAAATGCCGTGGCACGTGTTTCTGCCTCCGTCAGCATCTCCTCTCAACATTCACAGCCTCCAACCATTTGGCGGAGACAGACTTCAACTTGCTAATGCCTCTTAAAACCTCTTAAAAATCGCTGCTAATTTGCTGTGACCTCGTGAAAAGCGGGGCCCCAATCAAAACAGCTCCATGTTGGCTACATTTTGGCTATCTTGTCAGATTTCATGTTCGCTGGCACTCTAATTTAACCCTGGAGAATGCGGACATCTTGAATGCATTTGCTCTGGTGCCGTTCGAAAACAGTGGCTCTTTTCACACGGTAGTCAAC
>NW_015509602.1:4513-6058 GCF_001515645.1 Sinocyclocheilus grahami
ATATATATATATATATATATATATATATATATAAAATGTTATTTTTTAAATTTTTAATTTTTTTATATACATGAAAGAATAATGAAATAATGAACATTCACCACCCAAATTCTCATTAACAATGTGTCCAGATGTTTTTAAATAAAATACAATAAATAAACATTTACCACACAAACGAGTCCAGAAGTTAAGATAAAATAAAAAAAAGTTTAAAATTTAACTTTAAAACTTTACATTTTAAATAAATGTTAAAAAATGTACACACAAATTCTCATTACCGTAATGTGTCCAGATGTTTGACTGTTTTTACCATTATATTCTGATAGATTTTTTTACTACTGTAACAATAATCCTTTACTGTATTTTACATTACATTTGAAAGAAAATCAGCATAATTTAAAGGCAGACCATCTGATGTATAAATCCATTATGAATTTAATAAAATGCCTTAATAGCATTAGTAATGCCAAAACAAAATCTCATGAAAACAATGTAATTGTAATAGAAATGAAATAATAAAAGGCTGCATGTTATTTAAGAATATTTCTTATTTTTGAAGGTTCTTGACAGGTTTGGTGGGATGCATATATACAGAAGAGAAAGCCACACGCCGTGGCGCTGGTCTGCGCCACAGGGGGACAGCTATTGTTCAGCATTTAACAGCAGCTTTGTCAACCTGTCAGCCGCATTTGTTACAGTAGGAAAGGAAGCTCTGAAAACACGCCACTCAGAGACCCGAATCAAAGCGGAGCGTCCTCGCTGTGAGACCACAGTGACATCTACACCAGACCGGAGACTCAAGTTCAATGTTGATTCGATTCAGTTCAATAACAGTGTCACTGTTGCAAAGCTAGTGTCATTATCCGGCTCAATTCAGTTCACATTTTGAAGGCTAATGAACTTTTTAAGTTCATTATGGAAGCTGTAAATCTTCCTACTATTTAAATGTGATGCCTTTAGATACATTGAGCTGGGTCTCATGCCAACAAAACCAAACAAACAACATTACATAATTGAAAGGGCAAATTAACTACAGCAAAGGGAAAGCTTTTCAGTAAATAATGACTTCAATTTCAGTCTGTTCCTCACACAAAACAATTGACGACTTCAGACATCTCGAAACATAGTCATATAGACTATTTTATGCTAATTCTACAGTGTTTCCTGCCGTTTTGAGGAGTTTAAAGGTATGAACTCTTCTTCAAAACATCATTAAACAAAGTCATAGAGGTTTGAGGACAAATAAATGAAATAAATTCTATTCCTTTAAAATCACTGTGAAAGCACCAAAATGTTACAACAAGTCAACTCACCTTTATTTCTATAGCACTATATACAAAACAGATTCACTAAGAAAATAGCAGAATCAATTATGGAAACTCAACCCAGGAGTTCAGATTCTGCTGTAAAGCATAATCCTATAAAGACAATAGTGTCAATGTTTAGCTCAAGTCAGTTCAGCGGTGGTTTAGTTTAGTTACATCAGCAGTTTGATTTACTTTCAGCATCGAGTCTCATTCCAAAGCCAGTGTTTAATAATTTGGC
>NW_015509602.1:12521-14632 GCF_001515645.1 Sinocyclocheilus grahami
TATGTATATGTATGTATATATGTATATGTATGTATATGTGTATATATATGTATGTGTATATATATGTATGTATATATATGTATATATATATTTATTATTATCATTATATGTTATTAACCATTTTTCCATTTCCAGTCCTGATAATGAGTGTGGAAACAACTTGCTGGTGCTCCAGGTTAATTCTGAAAAATACAGCTCTTTGTGCTCCTAAAAATACAGACAATCATTTGTTTGGGCGTGACGTTGTGCAATCGTGCCATCTAATCATCATTTCTGATGGTGGTTTCCACGAAGCTAACAATTGAAGGTCTTTTTTCGGAGCGCACTATCCTATTGGAAAACATGAGCTGTTTTGTTTGGTGATATCAAAATAATTATACAGAAGACATCAGCTTCAAAGTGAGATGTCTGTTTGGAGCGTCCCTTACCAGATGTTGGTATGATGTGCATTAATGACAAGCCTGACGAAAGAGGAGGAGAAGAGCAGAGGGAAAGCACAGCTATCCCATCAAGCTAAATATTGGCCTGGTCCCAAATGCGGCACTTGATGTGGACTTTGCTTTTTAGCAAAACCTTTTGTCAATGTCTTACTCAAAAATACAATGTTAAGCACCTTTGTGGTAAACTACTACCAATCTATATAATCATTTCATATTTTATGTTATTTAAAAAAAAAAGGTTTGCTTAATTGAAGATCAATACATATTTCATGTATGCACTATTATTTCCTATTAGTGCTGACTAATGACTAGTCTGACTGGTGTTGGCTATAATAATTAATAAACACGGTTCATCAGTCAGTACTTTTTACTTTTAATACTTAAGCACATTAAAAATAAAGTACTTTTGTACTTTTACTCAAATAAAATTGAAAAGGAGTAATATTTTATTAGAGTAAACCTCAGTAATTCAATGATCCAGTCGAAATGAGCCAAGAACATCGGAACTTGAATGTGTCCACCACTGTTTATTTGAGTGTCTAGAAACTGAAATATTGGTTAATTAAAAATAACTTGAAATAAAATAATTGTTAACAAATAAAATAAAATATTTTTAAAAACCATTGCATGAAATCACATTCAAAATCACATACATGATTGCAATGTGCATGTGAATGAGATCACTGATACTTCAGCAAAACATTCAAAATAGGAGGACTAGCTTGAACAATTATGCATGCATATTTGCTTAGAAACAACAACAGAAACACGAACAAAGAATGCAGACCTGTCTTTAAAAAAATCCCCTATTAGATGCTGGCATGTTATGAGTCTGACATATATCCTGTGTCCTGGATTTTATTATTTCTTTAATGATTCTCTCGGTGCTGCCTGTAATAAGCATCGTTATAAGTAACACTCAGGATGGTGTTTAATGTCTGCAGCTAGTGTAAGAGGAAAAAAATGCCAGGTCTAGCGTGGCACGAGAGCCCAAGAGGTGCCAAAACAAGAACCATTCCTCCAGCCAGCGCACTACAGGAGAACATTCCCGTGATTCCGAGGAGGAGCGTCCTGCTGGAACACGCAGGGGCCAATCAGAGCCCTGCAGAGAGGCAGGTGCGTGAACAGGCAGCCCACCGCGCCGCTCATGCTCACATATGGAGCGCACATTCAACAAACTGTGAATTCCTCAAGCTCTCTTTAAGCTGCGGGTGGTAAGGATACAACATCACTACCAATCCCCACGTATGCTAAAGACATGAACTGATGATCATAACCTGTGTCAGCGTATTTTAAGAATTGTATGAAGTTGTAGCTGCTGTGATTAATAAAACATGCTTGTATTTAAAGAGACCATTTCAAAATGAAAAATTACACCAAAAAAAAAAAGAAAATTCATGACGTTCCAAAACTGTATGGCTTCATTTATTCTGTACAACACAAAAGAAGATTTCTCTCTCTCTCTCGGGGGACTTATAACCACAACTTAAATGAAGAGTTGCAAGATAAAAAGAAATATTTATTGATTTAATTAAACCTTTTAAATTGCAAGGATTATTTTGATTGACAATGTTGATCATTACAACAGCAATTCACTAATTAATCACTAAGGGAGGAAGGGGAAAGGGGAAGGGGAAAGGGGAAAGGGGAAAGGGAAAGGGAAAGGGAAAG
>NW_015509603.1:0-688 GCF_001515645.1 Sinocyclocheilus grahami
TTCTGAAAGTAGTGCAGGGCTACTCAGAAAACTGGAAGTGGCACCTGGAGCAGATGAATTGCTGTAAGAGACATTCTTAGAGAACACAGGCAAAGAGGCGCCTGCCAGTTTAACAGAGGTTTCCTGGGAGCTGAACACAGGCAAAGTATCACTGGTGGATTGGCCAGAAACACCAAGCTTGGCAGGAAAGCTACTACTCTCTCCTAGGGTGGAAACAACTGGTCCAGAACCACTTGCAGCATATTGGGTCTCCAAACTTAAACCACCAGCAACACCTAGAATGGTTGATCTAGAGGATGCCAAACTGCTTGAAGGCTGTTGATTCAGGGACAGAGGCAAGGAAGCTGAGACAGAGCTGCTTGGAGTAGTTTGGGCATGGGACGTTGACTGATAGCTGCTGGAACCACCTTTGACAAACTGAAGTAGATTCAACTTAGACTTGCTTTTCAGGGGTTTGTTAGGGAACAAACTGGAGCCCACTTCTTCAACAGGCAAAATCTCAGTGACATGGACCTCTGACATAGAAGACTGGACTGTACGAGGTGAGAACGTGTCAGAAGGCTGACCCCTCCCATGAAGTGTACCAGAATATGCTCCACCTATAGAATTAAACAAAACTGAAGACTTTTGTACACCCACAAGTCCCACTAAACATGCATTCCTTGAAATAAAAGTGTGTGTGTGTGTG
>NW_015509603.1:2129-2430 GCF_001515645.1 Sinocyclocheilus grahami
CAACAATATTCATACAATATTTGCTTTACTATTCAGCAACACTTACATGACCAAGATCAGAAATGAAACAACTTTGTATTCCATCAATGTAGACTCAGTGTACTTGATTTGAGCAGAGAGAGTGAGTAACATCTAGAAGTGTAGAGGACAGATTCACGGCTGATTGAGAGACAAAGTGAACAAACGAGGAAGGAAGTAAGACTAATGTTTGGAGTCTCTGGGATAAAACTCAGCCAGAGTGCTCTGAGGAATCCTTTTCAGCATCTCCTTGGGGAAGATTCTCAACAGCTGCCAGCCAATG
>NW_015509603.1:3672-5466 GCF_001515645.1 Sinocyclocheilus grahami
AGACTGTGGAAACTTAACACTGGACTTCAAGCATCTTGGGTTATGCCTTACCTTGGCATACCTTGGTTTCCAAATGAAATACAAAACTTCTCATCTGAAAAGAGGACTTTGGACCACTGGGCAACAGTCCAGTTCTTCTTCTCCTTAGCCCAGGTAAGACGCCTCTGACGTTGTCTGTGGTTCAGGAGTGGCTTAACAAGAGGAATACGACAACTGTAGCCAAATTCCTTGACACGTCTGTGTGTGGTGGCTCTTGATGCCTTGACCCCAGCCTCAGTCCATTCCTTGTGAAGTTCACTCAAATTCTTGAATCGATTTTGCTTGACAATCCTCATAAGGCTGCGGTTTCACATAAGAATGTGAAAATATTGAAAAAGTCCATAATTACCAGCTGATTAGAGACATCTGAGTGGTCTTTGCGTGTCATTCCTTCGCCAATGGCTGACTTCATCAATCGAGACAAAGAAGGTAGTACATTGATGGGAGGATAGATCTGCACAGAAATATCAACAATTACTATAAAACAGCACATGAGATTCAATCATGTACTATATAACTGATGTTCAGACTGTAAGCTTGCTTCTATGTCTTGCCTGTCTGTTATGAAGCTGCCTGTCCACATAAATTTGACCCTCAGTGATGTAGCCAGTTAAATCCGGAATAGGATGGGTAATATCTGTTTAGGTGATGAAAATAAGCAAGTAAACCATTTATGATGGTTAAAGGATTAAAACAAGAGTAGGTAGGAGTAGGTTTGCTAACCATCGTTGGGCATAGTGAGGATTGGGATTTGGGTGATGGAGCCATTGCGTCCCTCCACACGTCCAGCCCTCTCGTATATTGTTGCCAGATCAGTGTACATGTAACCTGGGAAACCACGTCGACCAGGAACCTCTTCTCTAGCTGCGGAGACCTTCAAGATGATAGGGTTTAATGTATAGATATAAGTAGCATGTTTAACTTTGATGCTAATGGCTGTCAGTATAAATTCACACATCGTACCTCTCGTAAAGCCTCAGCATAAGAGCTCATGTCTGTCAATATGACCAGCACGTGTTTCTCACACTGGTAAGCCAGAAACTCAGCTGAGGTAAGTGCAAGGCGAGGGGTGATGATGCGTTCAATGCTGCATCAGGAAATCAAACATTGTGGTCCAAGTCACATCAAAATATTTTCAAAAAGTCATATTTCTGAATCATTATTTACTCACATTCATGTCGTTCCAAACCTGCAAGACCATCTGAAGGATTGTACTTTAATTTTGGTCCACTTGGAATCATTTAGACTTTTATGGAAGTTTTTATGGTGCTTTTACGCATATTTGAAACCCAAAAGGCTATATATGAGTTTAGAATGACATGATGGTGAGTAAATGATGACATTATTTACTTTAGGGCTGAACGATTTTGGAAAATAATCTAATTGCGATTTTTTTTTTCCAATATTGCGATTGCGATTTAATATGCAATTCTTTTTTTAAAGCTCTTCATGTTCTGTATTATTCAACAAAGACAAGCAACAAATCATTGTATAGTATGAGCAACACACTATTAGATAGATTAAACATAAATGTTCTTTTCTGTAGGCCAGGCCTATATGTTACGATGAAATTAGGTGATGCATGAATTGATATGAATTACATTTTTATTTAACTACAATCACAGTATATTGACTGATCTGTTGAACTTCCAACCTTGTAAGTATGTAATAATTATGACAACATAAAGCACTGACAAGTAAGTCTGGTGTAAACCTTAATATGAAAGTCAGTAACAAATCACACAAACTAAAGTA
>NW_015509603.1:11235-12740 GCF_001515645.1 Sinocyclocheilus grahami
GACGTGTGGGGGCGTGTTAGAACGAGCCGTTTTAGGAAGGCGTGGTTGACTCTTAACTTTTATAAAGAATATCTCTTTGGATTTGAGCCTTTAGTCTTTGCAACTTTACAGATCTTCTTTATGCACCAAGAGCTTGTAACACTCCAAAGAGAAAGGAAAAATTGAAATCGCATCATATGACCCCTTTAAATTCTCTGTGGTTCAGATTCTGACTATTCACTTAAACTAGTATTCCAATTGTTTTTGGCACATATTAGTAACAACTTTTTAAATAGGTACTAGTACTTCTATGTTACTTTATATGAAATATTAAGTAATGGATTAATAACAAATATACATACTAGTTAAAGGACAAGTCTAAATGTTAAAACGGCTTGCCATGACGCCATCACGACGCAGATCCTACATGCATGAACCTAAAACCTGCATCATGTTGATTTTTTTAATGTCATATGTGGTGAAAGCCCAACCAATCATTAAACTGATTTTTAAGATCACGCAGTTAGACGTAAACAAAATGCATTTGCAAGGAAAATATCCTCTAATTAGCAAGCTGTCCCTGGATTCACATGGTTCACAAATGTACAATACCAGATATGCTAAAAATCGGATGTTTAAATGTCTTCAGCTGAAAATAACATGATGGGGATGATTAGCAGATGCAGTGTAAATACAGAGCATGTCATTCATTCGTTGCGACATACACACATCATTTGATCGCTACGGTGGTGGGTTTCTGTTAGTAAGGGCCCTTCATAGTCAGCACTGGCCACTCACTTAATCTCGGCTGAGAAATGTAGTCACGAGTCACAGCAAGGACATTTTCCCGAACGGCGACGTGTTTGCTCCCAGTAACAGCGGAGGAGATTTCGCTCACGGCTCCGCTCACCATTCCTCTAAGAGCCTTCATGATGACTATACAACACCAAAATCACTACAGTAAGCTAAGCGTGAGAACACGGCTGCACATGCGCAATAGTGCTTACGCGTTTCTCCCCCTCCCTTTTCAAAATCGACGCAGTGAACGCTGACGCCCTCTAGAGGTGTCTGTGTGGTTGAAACGACACCCTGTGACAGTATTAAAATGCTTTACTAGGCTAGGGCCTGGTTTCACAGACTAAACCAGGACTAGGCAATAGTTCAATTAGGACATTTAAGTAATTTTTATTAACGTAAAATGCATTACTGGTGTGCATTTTGAGACAAAACAGAGGCACTGATATATTTTAAGATCAGTCAGTGCAAGTTTCTTTCAGTTAAAACAGCTCAGATTTACACTTTAGTCTGGGACTAGGCTTAAGCCTTGTCTGTGAAACCGGGGGTATATTTCATATTATTAGAATAACACCATGAGTATAATGTGAGTTGAACTGAAAATTCAGAAAAATGAATTCCTTCCATTCATCTAAAAATGAATAGACTTCCATTCATATTTTAAATAAAAATATTGACATTTAAAAATGTTATGTCTCTGTTATTTGTCAGCAACTGATTTTCTTAAAAAA
>NW_015509603.1:13805-14630 GCF_001515645.1 Sinocyclocheilus grahami
GCTCTCTTTCCCAACAGCATTGGAAACTTCACAGGAATAGACACCGGAGTGGCTTACGGAGTGATTACTGATTAGAAGTTCTCCTGTGAGGGAGTCTAAATGTACATGTAATAAAGAAAAACAAAACATGTCATTAATAAAAAAATAATAAAAAATAATAATGCATAATCAGTGGGTTTATCTTTCTTTTCCTCCTTTGTATAAAAGTTATTCTAACAGAAAAAAATTGTATATATATATATATATATATATACACACATACATATATAGTAACTATGGTAAATGTGTATACAGTATGTATACTAAACTTCAGTTACAAAATTAATTGAACCAGTAACTGAAGGGTGAATGTGATTGTGTAAATTACTATGAATAAAGGGTTACTAAATGAAAGCTTGATATTTACTTTCTTAAAAATATATAGGCCTAATCTGAATGTGAACATTATATTTTACACTATATAATTATATGCATAAATAACTTATTTAATCCTTGCTACGACAACGATAATAATAAAAAAAATGCTATAAATGCTACATGCAGATTTTATTTATTGTTAAAATCTCTGTTAGGTTTTTCTCAAATCTGATTTGCTTTTATTAATTTACTTACAACGCATTTACAGTTTTCTTTTATTTAAGTCTTGTCACTGCA
Source organism: Sinocyclocheilus grahami (assembly GCF_001515645.1). Lineage (NCBI taxonomy): Eukaryota > Metazoa > Chordata > Actinopteri > Cypriniformes > Cyprinidae > Sinocyclocheilus > Sinocyclocheilus grahami. The sequence goes on from NW_015509603.1 coordinate 14,460, forward strand.
ATCCTGCATTTGAAATAACATCTGGGCAGAAACAAAATAAATTGTTATATAATGCATATGGTAAACTGCATAATAGTCTCCAACTTATGCAAAAGCCATAAGTTATATCAAAATGAAGACATAATTTAACTTTCAAAGTTATGGTTTGCATATTGTTTTGTGGAGTCAAAA
>NW_015509604.1:0-597 GCF_001515645.1 Sinocyclocheilus grahami
GTAGCTGACTGTTAAACTAGAATAACTCATTCAACATCCATCAGCGGTGATCCAATCAGAAATGTTCAGCGCTAAAATAACAGCAATCAAATTAAAAAGGCTGTGCGTGCTCAAGACTTAGAACTGGACATAATATCTTGGATGTACCTGGCATCTACACTACCATTCAAAGGTATGGGTCGGTATGTTTTTTTAAATGTTTTTGAAAAAAGTCTTTGCTGCTCAACAAGGCATTTGTTTGATCAAAAATACAGTAAAATATTGTGAAATATTATTACAATTTAAAATAGCTATTTTCTATGTGAATATATGTTAAAATGTAATTTATTTCTGTGATCAAAGCTGAATTTTCAGCATCATTCCTCCAGTCTTCAGTGTCACATGATCTTCAGAAATCATTCTAATATGTGACCCTGGACCATAAAACCAGTCATAAGGGTAAATTTTTCGAAATTGAGATTTATGCATCATCTGAAAGCTGAATAAATAAGCTTTCAATTGATGTACGGTTTGTTAGGATCGGACAATATTTGGTCGATATAAAACTATTTAAAAATCTGGAATCTGAGGGAGCAAAAACATCTAAATATTGAGAAA
>NW_015509604.1:1566-3253 GCF_001515645.1 Sinocyclocheilus grahami
GGGTGAGCGTTGGTTACGTGTGCTGGAGTGTTTGCTAATGTTGTCCATTTCTGTGTTTGTTGTGTGTGTCTGGCGCTTTCTCTCGGTCCACACCAGTCGATGCTGATGAGATTAAAAGGCTGGGAAAGAGGTTTAAGAAACTCGACCTAGATAACTCCGGATCCCTCAGCGTGGAGGAGTTCATGTCCTTGCCCGAGTTACAGCAGAATCCACTGGTGCAGAGAGTCATCGAGATATTCGACACGGACGGCAACGGAGAGGTGGACTTCAAAGGTGAGGCATGCGAGAAAACATTTCGCTGCACAAGAAACCAAACGCATTGTTTATTTGAGCGTGGAAATCTTACTTTAAATGCGTCTCATGAAAACATGTGCAGGTCACATTTCACCATCATCATTATTCTGTTACGGTTAATGAAGCCTATTTTACAACTATGATTTTTTTCCCCCCTTCTTTTCAATGTGACATTATTTTCTTGACAAGTAAGCACATTTGATCTATTTTACATGCATACATTCTCAAAGGTGATTCTCATTAGATTCTCATTATAAAGGCAGTACAACAAAAATATCATGACATTAAATTTTATAATTGTATTTAATTTTTGTAAAGGGAATGAGAGTTTTTGCATTAAAATAAGAAGAATTGGGAATATGGGGGGCTATTATTTTTTTATTTTATATTGTCATGAAATGTAATGCTGTGATGCAAACAGACTGAATTTTAATGTTTCTTAAAATAGGCTCAGTTTTTGATTTGTAATATATAACTTTTGATTGTTAGGTGAAATGGGGCCCTACACGTGTTGATGGGTTTAGTGAAATACATGTATGATGCCATGTAATGATTTGAACGCATTGCACAATGAATCTTAGAATTTGTCTTTATTGAATGTTTTCTCTGAGAGCACTGCATGCAAGCACACATCATGTGTGCATGAACTCAAGCTTGCAGCTGTGAAATACTTCAACAAATGAGCTTCAAGTAGCTCAGACCTGTTGCATCACATCGTGAAAAGAAGCCCTTTGTGTCGTTTGCCAAGAACACTCACATTCTCTCACACGGATTCGGTCTTGATTTAAAGATCTCTATTTTTTCAGAAGGGTGATTATAGTTAACTAAAACCATTAAAAAAATTTTCTCATTACCTGTCCCTTTCACATTGCCGTTCCCAAGCCCGGATGCAAAAGAAGGAGGGTTGGGCATCGGGCTAGCAACCCGTCCCCATAAAAAACAAATTTGCAATGGAAACGACGATACAAAATACATTGATTGAAACTGGACACAGGACCTTGGATCCTCAGTACCTAGATCCTAAATATGAAGGTGTCGGGCCAAACCCATCTTGGAGTCCAATGCCTGATGATGGATATGAGGTTTACTGTAAAGATCATCACCTGAATAAGAACATGGAACGTACATGCGCTTCATCACAAAGCGGCCGGCTACATCAGCTATATAAGGAATTTGAGCAACATCGATTGGACCTGCAGCGGGGCATCAGTGAAGTGCGCTGGACAGGGAATGGTGAAATGACAAGCGATGGGGAAAAAGGTCCTTTTCTCCTGCAATGACAGCAAACACGTCCGTGGGGTTGGACTGGCCCTCGGAAAACAAGCGATACGCGCCCTAGTTGGGTGGAACCATGGACTGTATAAAAACATGGACGTAGTGTCCGTGACGTCAC
>NW_015509604.1:4489-6225 GCF_001515645.1 Sinocyclocheilus grahami
AAGCGGCACAACATTAATAATCATCAGAAATGTTTATTATATTAACATATTAGACTGATTTCTGAAGGATCATGTGACACTAAGTAATGATGCTGAAAATACAGCTTTGATCACAGAAATAAATTATGTTTTACAACATATTCACACAGAAAACCGCTATTTTAAATTGTAATAATATTTCACAATATTACGGTTTTACTGTATTTTTAGTCAAATAATGTCGTTTTTGTGAGCATAAGAGACTTTCAAAAACATTTAAATATATATATATAGGAATCATTCTGATTTTTAATCTATTATTATTTTGACTGGAAATTCAATTATAGGTGCACTCAGTATTTTTTCCTTCATTAAAATGGTTTAAAAGCATGCCAATTCACACGAGACGGCGACTCCAGTCATATGAATAGCCTAATAAAAGCTGTTATATTCTATGTCGAGATTTTCACAGGTTAATGTATTCATGGTTTTCTTGTTTGCGTCCGCAGGTGGTCGGAGGTCTGGATATACACAAGAAGATGGTGGTGGATGTGTGAGCGAGTCCATCTCCAGCAGATCCGCTTTCCTCTCTCCTCTCTGACGACCTGCTCAAGATATCCAGCAAATGCTCTCTGTGTGTTTCAATGGAAGTATTTAAGCCACTTTTGTCAAATAGAAGCCTGCGTGTAAGTGTTACTGAACTCCAGTCTGCTCGATAACCTGGTGTAGCACTTTATGGGCTTATGGATACTGAAAGAGCATCTCGGTTCGAGAGGAAAGAGCATTGGCTTGTCCATATTTATTTTGGTTTTTAATGCTTCTTTTTTTTATATTTATTTTCTGTCTTTTTTTCCAAATATTAAGTATGATATAATAAGTATACGTAGGGTATGATGTGCCAAGCAGAACAATGTTGTTGGCAGTGTTGGCTTTCTTCTGTTACACCTTGTGATATACATTATTTCTAGCATTTAATCATGTTCAATAACTGTTTTTGTATCAGTCGTGATATAATGTTTATATTGTTGGAACGTGCATCTTCAGGTGTTGAGACAGTCCAGTAGTTACCAAGATAAAAATTATTTGGTTTTCTTCTCTAACACGAATATCTCTGTCTGAATGACAATCGCAGATGAAACCGCACACGGCGATCACAAAATCTATTTGGACACTAAAGTCACACTTACAATCAATGTCTGAATGTCTCATCTGTGAGAAGATGCTGCAGGATCTCAGAACTTCACTCTTTTATAAACTAATGTTGCTCAGTGACTTTTAAACGAACATTTAACAACTCAAGTCTTCACTTTTGAACCCTGTATTTGTTCAGTGGTTATGCTTGTGCATCTCTTTCAGTGGAAAGACCCTTGCTTTGATAGTTCATCTAGCGTGGCTGGAGTGTCCGAAGCACTTTGTGAGCGCCGTGTGTCTGATCATCTCGAATACATGGATTATTTTCACGTCCATCTTTTGTAACGGCAGCAGGAGATCCGTGTGCTTTGATAAATGTATAAATACACATGAGCGTTAAAGCATCTAAACGCTTGTAAAGATGGGTATAATCGTTTCAACAAGACTAGTGCTTCAAATCAAAAACTCTGAATGTTTACATGCATGACAGGAGCAGCGTCACCGATTCATCTCTGATCTCAGCAGAAGACGGCAGTAATATTGACACGAGGCTTCTGCTGTGCTCGCTTTAACTAGTTTTTTCCTGCACGTTTAGTTTCATCTATTCCACTGGTTTACACTTAAGC
>NW_015509604.1:10757-11325 GCF_001515645.1 Sinocyclocheilus grahami
ACCTGGAAGAGATGCATATACATTTCTAAAAACAGCATAGTTTATAGTAAGGGAATGAAACTTTGCAAGCGTCTTAACACCCTCGAAAAAACACTCTATTACAATTAATTTTAAAGAGATATAGATATGTTTTGTTAGAAAATGTTGACTGTTAATACTGGTAATTATATGTTCTTATAAATTTAATACAACAATATTAGATTTATCATCTACACACACACACATATATATATATATTGCATCAGTTTTTGATGTGTGATGTGGATGAGTAATTTTATATTTTTAAAAAATTCACAATTTCTTGATCCAAAAGAGATAAATGCAATAAAAACATGGCAATAACATACGAAACTTTGAACTTTTTTCACGTTCCCTCATTAATGAGAAGTTGCTGATCAGACACAATGTGTCTTTAGTTGAAAAATGTTAAGTTATGACTGTTTTATGAAGCAACGCTTCCCCGAAATCGTACAGCGGTTCTGAATGCATTATGAAGGTTAAAGGGGTCATATGATGTGATTTCATGTTTCCTTTCTCTTTGGAGTGTTACAAGCTCTTGGTGCATAAA
>NW_015509604.1:12778-14629 GCF_001515645.1 Sinocyclocheilus grahami
GAGTCTTTGACTCGAGAACCGATTCAAACTGACTTGTGAAAAATCGTTTCGAACACATCATTAAAAAGATCCGACTCAAAAGAAGTGTATTCCACACATAAGAAGCTGGCCGGGATCAGTACCGTGAGCTGGGCTGCTGATAAAGCCGGGAACTGCGGTCTCTTGGCCGCTACGGTCTCCTCGAGCTGCGCGTCCCGCTTCCGCTTCTGGCTCCTCTTAGATCTGACTTTCTCAAACGCGTCCGTGTTTCCCTCGCAGTCCATACTAGCGCTCGCCTCCGCCGGCGTGTTCGACACCGACTCCATCGCGAAGAAAACAGCGTTTAGACACGACACTGCGGCAGAGATGTTCACCACGTGGCTTCTGCCATGGTACAGACGGAAAGGACCTTATAGCTGCCCAACCAGTGCCAAGTGCTGCCACTTATTAAATGAATCATGTGTTTCCATGTTAGCTGCCAAAGTGATTTTAACTTAATTAATCTTTCTTACAAATATTAAATGAACGTATATCATAGTCTATCCGCATGGTAAAGATTTGCCGTTGATTTTGGTCAGGCCAGAAGTAAGGCAGCTATGTGTTGTGGGAGGGTCCTTATCGCAAAAGAAAACACGCGCACCGCTGCTGAAATCTCTCCTGCTTTCCGCTCAAACTGACCGGTTTCTGCGCTTTGATCGAAGGTTAAAGGTTAAAGCAGCATGTCAGCAGCGCTCGAGAAGCCGCAGATCATCGCGCACATCCAGAAGAGTCTGAGCTACACGGTGTTTGACAGCAGATGGCTTCCCTGCAGCGCCAAGTTTGTTTGTATGGGAAACTTCGCCCGAGGAACCGGAGTCCTGCAGATCTACGAGGTCCAGCGCGGGGAGCTGCAGCTGGTCAGAGAGGTCAGATTCATTTAGACTGAGCCGCGTTTATAAACGAGCAAACGCAGATTAGTCTCTTTCTAGAAAGCGCCTGACGCCCGGTTGTCATGGCAACAGCGACGCGGTTTGTTTACATGGCCTCGCTCTGGTAAACAATCAACGGTTTCTGAAATCGCTTTTAAAATGTACTTTTTAAAAAGAACCCGTTTTATTAACATGAAATAACATTTCTTAAACTTTTACTAATCAGTTCTAACTTTTGTCTGACTTGGGTGCTGTTTTTGACAGCAAAAAAACACAATTATTAACCTTATTTATTTTATTTATGTATTTATTTGACCATTCTTAGCAGTTGTTATGTGCGAATAGTCTTATCTTGAATCTAATATGAATTCAAACTACTTCCTTATTTGTTTATGAATGTTGTTGTAAACGTTATGAACATGCTTTGTTGTCCTGTGTTCCAGATCGAGAAAGCCAAGCCGATCAAGTGCGGGACGTTTGGAGCCACATCTCTCCAGCAGAGGCATCTGGCCACGGGGGACTTTGACGGCAGCCTGGATGTTTGGTAGGATAGCGTTTGGTTGTAGTTGTGCGTCTTCCAGGCCGCAGTCTGAGATGGAAGCCTTGCTCTGCAGGAATCTGGAGGTGCCGGAGAGCCCGGTGTACTCGGTGAAGGCACACAAGGAGATCATCAACAGCATTGATGGAGTGGGCGGACTGGGCATCGGCGACGGGGCCCCTGAGATCGTCACCGGGAGCCGAGACGGTGACTAGACTTACTTTACAAATCCGCATTTGAAAGCAGGGCCACTTTTGATCACGCACACATGGACAATGTACTCAGTTTTGCTTGGAATTGCCTCTGAAAATGTTTGTTCTCAACATTTTGTTATTATCGGTTTCTTTCTGTGGTGCTTCATACGGTACAGATTGTTTCCAAGCAGCTGAGGAAAGACAATAGTGTCGTTTAGGGCTGTCACGATGT
>NW_015509605.1:0-3021 GCF_001515645.1 Sinocyclocheilus grahami
ACTTTCATTTTCACATAATACTTCAATAAAATTACACAACACTTGCTCTTTTCTCCGTTTCAACAGCATTATTTTTTTCAACAGCAATATCAACCACGGACTTATTTTCAGACACATCGGAATCATCCTTTGCAATTGGCAATTCATCGCTATTCATCTTTCCCACAACCCTCATTGTGCACACAAGCGCTTTCAAGAGCACATTTCAAGCAAGCCACAGAGCAAGATTAGCTACACAACAAACAAAGTGCGATCCAATTCAACACAACGACGGGCAGCAAGCCAAATCATTATATATCCTCCTGAGAACCAGAAATAAAAAGCTTTGTGAATTTAGTATTTTTTCATGTCATTACATTGTTTAGAGCATAAGAAAAAAATGGTAAAATAACATTTTTGAAAAATTATGTTTTATTCATAAGTTATGCTATGTCCTCTGTAGAGGACACCAGGACTCAGTTTTTCTAAAAATAAAATGACAAGAGTAGACATGAAAAGGCAAAAACAATGGGAATTTTTTTTTAATCGCCAATCAATTTTTAGGTTTCAGGATTTTTTTATACCTAACTTTGTTTAAGGATGGTTCTCAACTATGTTATAAAATATATAACACAATGATTTGATATACCATTTTGCTTTATGCAATATGTGTGTAAAAATTCCATAAACTGGTTTTCCCATTAAGCACAATGTTATCTATACACTGTATCTAATTTGCATATTAAAGTGCTGTTGGGACAGCATGTTGAAAAAAGAAGTGTAATAATGGGAGTAGTCATTGGCCAGATTTTCATAATAATATCTAATATTTCATAAGAATATTGATACATAATTTGTTTTCCTATTCAATTCTTTTGTCTCCCAAAATGTATAATAAACATGCTTTTAGTCCTTGTGTCCTCTACAGTGGACATGTATGAAATTATGTCCTGTTTCATAACAGAAGGTCATATTTTGATTTGAAACCCCATAACATTTTCCTGAGATGGTGATTTATGACAAACAATTTGAAAATGAATCAGATTTAAATTATAATTACAAAATATTATCATATTTCCATAAGGATGTACAATTGTATCACTAAATTAATGTCAGCCATTTTTAGAAACCAAGGAGAGGGAGTGGTCATGGTGAAACAGCCAATAATTTTGCATCTCTGGAAAGCCCTGAATGTGGTCTGTACAGGACATCCAGACTTAAAACTGTGACATGTGAGGTCTCAGAGAAATTCACTAAAATATAATGTCCACTACAGAGGCAAAAACTCCATAGCTGGGTCTCAGGAGGTTAAAGTAGAGCATTCCAAACAGGCCGTGATTCAAACTTCTTCGTGGATCAGCGGATCAATCTCATAATGCGATATAGCCATATCGCTCAAAGAAAGAGAGGTTCACTCACCGGCGTTTTGTCGAGCGTCTGAAACTTCTCCGCATTATCAAGTTTAAAGCTTACACACTGTTTGGTTCAAGACGCCAAGACTCTGCAACACACCAGGCAAGCGATCCACACTCCAATAGTAGTCACTCAATCTGCGCAAGTCGACATTTCCATTCACAGAATTCCTCCATTTGCTCCAATGCGCAAGGAAATTCTCCTCTATTCCAACAGTAATTCTCTTAGTCGGAGATGGTTCTTACTTTGTGTGGTGGCTTCCTAACCACCCAGGAACAGGTGGTAAGACGTTCTTTACTCATAAGTTGGAAATAAAGTCATTGTCCATGCAACAATCCATTTCTTGCTTTGTTCATTTAATGAACGAATGCAGCTTACAAATAAACACGTGGATTAATGGTTCAATGGATCTTAGGATATGGTAAGAACCATGTATTCCCGCCACCTGTTACCCTCCCCACACACACAACCATGAGGGTTTAAATGTCATATGACATACACCAATGACATACACCAACTCCTCCCATTCCACACCGCCATCTAGTGGTTAAAAATTACATTTGGCTCCTACAATGTCAGAGCTCAACTTCTTCACTTTAGTGTCTCATGATCAAGCAGAGATCATTATAATACGCTGATTGTCTGCACAATAAACATTTCTGATTATTATCAGAGTTGAAAATGGTTGTACTGCTTAATGAAGTGTGGAAACCATTATACAGCGACAGGATTCCTTGATGAATGGAAAGTTCAGAAAAACAGCATTTTTTTGAAATATAATTTTTTTTTTACATTATAAATGAATTTACTGTCATTTTTATTAAATTGATGCATTCTTGAAGAGCAAAAATATACATTTCTTAAAAAAAAAAAAAGAATTCATAGTTATCCTAAACGTTTGAATGTTAATGTCATGTATCAAATGCCAGAATCAAGTGAAGAATTTTTTTTTTGTAGCTTTATAATCTCATATTTTTATACAGCAGATTCTACAAGGACGTTAACATCACACTCTCTTGTCTCCAATGTTGTCTTGTTTTGGTGCATACATCTTTTTAATTTGTAACAAGGATTCAATAGTGATTAATGCTCAAAATTCAGGAAAACTTTACTTTATTAATCGCATCCTCCATGACTAACATTTTCCTGGATTTTGAGTGTGAATCACTATTGAATTCATATTTTTAAAAACAAAATGTCACTGTCTCACATAATATCAACCATTCAGACCAATACACATACACAACAAAAATAAAACAAGTAGATAGAATAGAAAAAGAATAGAGAAAGCTAGTGTTAGAGGCCTTTTTTTAAAGAAAACAAGCAGTTGGAAAACGAATAGAGAGGGCAAGTGTTAAGAGGGGCAAATATAGATGGAAGAGATGTGTTTTTAGCTGTTTCTTGAAGATGGCTAAGGACTCAGCTGCTCGGATTGAGTTGGGCAGGTCATTCCACCAGGAGGGAACAGTTTATGTAGAAAAAAGCCTAATTAAGATTATATATGTTTATGAAACTTTATGACTTAGCCTATAAATAATGTTGCATGAGTGTTTGTTGTGCATCAAAATAGACCATCCATTTTTGTCAATGATCATCGTGTATCATCCAGGTACAGTGCAACACATGGTC
>NW_015509605.1:3031-6256 GCF_001515645.1 Sinocyclocheilus grahami
GTCAAAGAACAGATGACACAGAATAACATCAGTGTAGGTAGCAAAAATTTATTCCAATGTAATATTTTACATTTGAAACATGAAAAAAAGAAAGAAATTTCAGCAACATATTTTTGCAGCAGTGTATGATTGTATCATAGTTTACAACCAGACAGCAGACAATTCACAACCAGACAACATGGAGAATATTGAACGAGGTAAGTTAAGACATGGATCATCACACCAGTATACAAAAAAAAAAAAAAAAAAAAAAAAAGTCCACAGATACGTTTATCTCATTTGTTGCAGGCAGTGATGTATTCAAAAAATGATAACCACTAATAACAGACACAGTTTTAAAGCATCACAAGCTACAAATGAAGAGCACAAAGAACTGAAATCAATGTATAGGCTACAACTATCCTAACATTACACAAAGAATGCATGCAATCATTCAGTCAGGGACGACTGCACAAAACGTGCACTGTAAACTAATAAAACATTATAAACTGTTAGGAATAGATAAACAAATGTAGTTTGTGCAACACTGTAAATATATTTACCTTTTTAAAAATATATATATATATCCCATTAAACCTGCTGAGATACAAGGAGCGTGAACTGAAATTCTCAGTTCCACAAGCATGTCCAGGAAACTCATGAATATTCCTGTAAACAGAAAATCTCGGAAACCGAAAATCTCGTAACACCAGTGCCGACGCCACGTCACTGTCACGTGTGGCATCAAAGTACCGCGATAGCGTTTTGAGAGGGTACGTGGGTGACCGCGTTTTTTTTTTCTTCTTCTTTTTTCTTTTTTTATTAAACATAGAATACAAGAACTCATAGAGGTAACAGCATAGAATAAAATCAAATACAATAACAATCAGCATCAAACCTTAAGGGGATCCACAATACATGTAAGGCAAAAAACAAACAAAAAAACATTTAAAACACAAGAAACTTGGACATGTCCGATGATATTTTCGGGGCAGGACAATTTTAAGTAATCTCAATGAGGAGTAGAATAGTTTAAATTCGTTCATGAAATGAACAAAGCAGGGGCGAGAGTCTCTCCACTTACAACAATGTATATGATATTTGGCAAGTAGGAAAACAATATTCACAATGTCTGATATTGAATTATCTAAATCATCAACATAAAACAGGATATGGTTGATGTTAAATACAGGGATGTTTGACATTTTTAGATTCAGCCAGTCTCTAACATCACTCCAGAACTAGCATGAAATAGAGCAGGTAAAAAATAAGTGTTCTAGAGATTCATCAGTAAAATCACAAAAAGCACAACCTGCTTTGTCAAATTTAAATCGCTTATGAAGAAAATTGGAAACTGGATAGGCTAGATCTTATGACAAATTTTGAAATGCGTTTCTTTGACTTTAGGCGGAATTGGCCATTTAACATATTTAGAGAAGGCTTTAGAATGGTTTACAGGCACATTGTTTTTATTATAACCATGAAACAATTTAGATTTAAAAGCATCCGTAGCAACCCTTTTATTTAAGTTTTTATCAACGAATTTATGATGACCAATTGATAAATTCGGCAATACTGCACTCAAAAAAATGAAATCTGGGTGTTGTTTGATTAAAATAAATAGAGTATGTTGAAACAAATAAAATGAATACGTTTAAGGGATGTACAAAGTTATTTCAAGTCAGTCTAAAGTAAATCCAGAGGAAGTTAAAAGAGCTCAATTTATTTATGCTGAAACAACGAATAAGAAATGAGTTGAGTCAACTACTTCTCCTGCGCATGCTCAGAAGACAGGAATTCCCCGTGACCTCGTCAGTTGCCGCTGACGCCATTAACGAGGTGTAGAGAAATCAGTAAGTACAAAAATATTTTATATATACCTTGTCTGTATTGTGCAGATAGTGAGTATTAACATGTTTAGAACAGTCCGAGTTAAACATAAAGTGGATATTTGACTGTTTATGTAAACATTTGAAACGGAATATGTTTAGACTCGATGAAAAATAGCGGATTGATACAAATCCCTGCATAAATGTACATAATTGGATATTAACGCGGTAGTTGTATAGCCCTAACACTTGTTTTAAATGGTATTTCATTAGATTAATCGGTTATATTAGCCATTTCATTCAGGCTAGTGTTGCTCAGCATGTTGTTTAGCAAGCAAGGGGATATCTCCATACAGGTAGAGACGAGAACACTGCACATTCAAGTAAAAAGTAATGAATATTTATGTAACATTTATGTTGTAAGCTGAAGGCTGTGTTGTCCATATGATACTACTGTACATTACTGTTACAATACAGTATTATTGTTATGGCTGCTGTATTTATTAATTCATTTGTATTTTTCATTTCACAGGTTTTAATAAGAGCATAATAAACGGCTTCCTTTGTTTGGCTTTAGTCTACTTTCATTGGGTAAGTTGTATAAAGTGTTGTTGTATAATGTTCTTAAACTAATGCATATTTTTCCAAAACCATTTATTATTGCCATGAAATTGAGGAAAGTGTTTTATTGATTGGTGTTTGGACATACTTAATTTTTTGGTTGCTAGAATAGAAACATATAATAGTATGATAATCTGATATGATTCATAATGATTGTTTTACTAATGATTGAAACCTAATAACTAATTGTTGTGCTTGTTTTTCTTCTAGTTATTTGAAAAGATTTGCCTTGTAAAGAATGTGAAGCATTTGAGTCTAGCAGGTACAAGCTGTGTACATTATAACATTTATAATTTGTTATGTTATTTACTGTATATCTGTGTGTGTGTGTGTGTGTTTTCACATACATTTTCAGTTAAAATTATAACATCTTCAAACTCATAAATGCTTTGATTGTTTTTCCATAGGCTAGCAGAGGCTTGAGCAGATGTGACTTTCAAAGGCTATACAGTACAACATAATTTCTAAAGTAGCGTAATACTTTTTTTCAAAAATATTCAAAATAATATTAAAATGAAGAAAATAAAAATCTACTTTTAAATGCACTTACTGTCTTGCCATTTGTAATGTATCCCATCTTTAGGCTGAGTCCATGCAAATTACAGCCGTCCCACTGGACAGCCACTGGCCGAACAATTAAAAAACATGCAGCACATTTCACAGGTTGGTACATGAAAAAAAAAATGTTTCTTGTATGTACTTGGTTATACAATGCAATTTGGTTATCAATATTGTAATGCCAGATATGACCATTTATTTGCAAGTTGTTTAATTCCTTTATTTATTTTTTTATTTT
>NW_015509605.1:6432-9827 GCF_001515645.1 Sinocyclocheilus grahami
TTATTTGTACATTAAAATATATTGTGGTGGAAATATCAGTAATTACAAGCTGGTTAAAGTAAATAAAGTTGTTCAGTTAAAACATTTCTGATTGTCGTTATTAAGTGGTTAAAATTAATTGGCTCAACGAGATTAAGTTGTGTACAACTTAAATCCACAAGATAATTCAAATGAACATGATTTGATCTCATTGGTTGGAGATTAATTTTGCTCTTTGGTTCTATTTACCTAGATTAAGTTGAGATAACAATTCAAATGCGTGGAAATGTGCGTCATAATTAAATTAAGTTGCACCAACGATTTATTTTTTTGAGTGTGGAGTGACATCAGAGTAAGTCAAATTATTCTGGATAAGGTGGATTGAGGCTACAGGAATAGCTTTACAATTTTTTTGATACTCTCTATGAGTACAGTTTATATTAGATCGTACAACAAAGCTGGTGTGATCCAGTAGAACACCTTTACAATCCATCATGTCCGTTACAAAGAGAATTCCTTTGTCAAACCATTCAGCTTTAAATACTGATTTCCTGTTTATAAGTATTGTTCTATTGTTCCACAGATTCGAACTGTGCGGAGTAAAGTTATGTGTGAATATCATTTTCCAAAAGTGTAGTATTTGACTATGAAATTTAGACAGTGCAAGTGGAATCTTATTAATATCGAAATCACATCTCAGTAAAAAATACATACCACCAAGCTTTCCAAAAATAGCCCTAGGAGTTGGAACAAGCAAAAAAGGTTTTTAACCAATTAATTCTAAATGAGCCTATCAAGGCTTCAAAATCTAAGGCTTTTAATCCGCCATTTTTATACTCTTTAACTATCTGGGACCTTTTTAAATAATGCGTTTTATTTCTCCATAGAAATTGAAAAATTACTGAATTGGCCTTCCTAATATTGCTGTCAGAAATAAACAAAGAGTGACACAAAGCTGGTGTGATCCAGTAGAACACCTTTACAATCCATCATGTCCGTTACAAAGAGAATTCCTTTGTCAAACCATTCAGCTTTAAATACTGATTTCCTGTTTATAAGTATTGTTCTATTGTTCCACAGATTCGAACTGTGCGGAGTAAAGTTATGTGTGAATATCATTTTCCAAAAGTGTAGTATTTGACTATGAAATTTAGACAGTGCAAGTGGAATCTTATTAATATCGAAATCACATCTCAGTAAAAAATACATACCACCAAGCTTTCCAAAAATAGCCCTAGGAGTTGGAACAAGCAAAAAAGGTTTTTAACCAATTAATTCTAAATGAGCCTATCAAGGCTTCAAAATCTAAGGCTTTTAATCCGCCATTTTTATACTCTTTAACTATCTGGGACCTTTTTAAATAATGCGTTTTATTTCTCCATAGAAATTGAAAAATGACTGAATTGGCCTTCCTAATATTGCTGTCAGAAATAAACAAAGACTGACAAGGATATAATAACTTAGACACACCTTCAGCTTTAGATAGAAAACTCTTCCAAATACTGTGAGATCTCTGGTCAGCCAGTGACTTAGAGATTTTTTCATATCAATGACACGTTTCTCAATATTAACCTCCTCTATCCTACGATCATCCTTAGATATTGTTAAACCCAAATATTTCACCTCAGTCTGGACATTTATTGAGGCAATAGAGCTCTCTGGACAAGAGTGGATAGGCAACAGTACACATTTCTCAATATTGAGAGACAAACCTGAGGCATCAGAAAAAGCATTAATTAATTTTAACGCGATATCAACCATACTTTTATCTTTTTTTTAAATTGCAGTATCGTCTGCAAATTGGCTAATCTTAAATTCCTTAATGCCTTGTAAATTTAAATCATTAACAATAGCCAAAGTGAGCATCTGGGTAGTTAGAATAAATAGTTTTGGAGATATGGGACATCCTTGGCGAATTCCTCTAGACTTCTTGAAGCTAGGAGTGATTTCAGATCCCAAAGACACCGAACTAGTTATATCTGAATAAAACATTTTGATTATGTTACAAAATTTATCTCCAAAACCCATAAAATTTAATGTTTCTACAATAAAACAGTGCTCTAGCGAATCGAACGCTTTATAAAAATCAAAGAATAATATTAGACTCTCCTTTTCTATTAGATGACTGTAATCCAACATATCAAGAATCATTCTTGAATGAACATGTATATTCCTTCCTTTTCTAAAGGCAGATTGACATTCACTAATAACCTTTGTCAAGCCACTGTTCAGGCGATTGGCATATACAAGAGCTAGTAATTTGTAATCCGTACACAAAAGAGTTATCGGTCTCCAATTTTCAATAGAAAGTGGATCTTTATCGGCCTTTGGGATCAACGTAATGAGACCACGCTTCATTGTAGGAGAGAGATTTTGTCTTAAGATACATTCACCAAGGGCTTCAAATAAAAGCTGACGGATGTCTTTCCAAAAGAAGACATACAAATCGACAGTTAAACCGTCTAAGCCAGGTGATTTACCCTTGGCCATTTGATTGATAGCTTTATCCAACTCTTCAATTATTAAATCATCCTCCATAATACTTTTAAAGTCATCCTTAATTAAATCAATCCATCCTTGTATTGACTGAAAAAAGGATTTGCAACTAGCCTCAGAGTATCTTGAACAATATAAATTACTATAAAAATCTCTAACTGCCTTGTTAATTAGATCTAATTCTTCTGTAACAGCACCATTAATACTTAATTTAGAAATTTTCTTTTTCGTTTGCCTTTGTTTCTCAAGATTAAAAAAGTATGAAGAATTTTTCTCACCCTCTTCGATCCAACGAGCCCTAGAGCGAATAAAAGCACCCCGAACTTTAACTAAGAATAAATTATCTAGTTGATTTTTGAGATTTTCTAATTGGGCTTTTTCCTCACAAGACAACACAGCTTTAGAGCATAGAATGTTAATATTATTAACAATTTCCTTTTGTTTAACCCGCATTTGCTTAGAATATTTTCCCATTTTAATTGCTGCTTCTTTAACTTTGAATTTAAACCACTCCCATTTATTTAATGGTGAAGCATCTAAAGATGTCACCTCAAAAATAAGATTTTTAACTTCTTCACAGAAGTCATTGTTAAGCAAAAGATTACTATTGAATTTCCAAATTATGTTTTGAGTAGGGATGCACCGGTTGACCGGCCATAAATCGGAACCGGCCGGTTTTTGGTTATAATGCGCGATCGGCAACCGGACGGTTTTTTGTATTTTTTTCGTCCGATTTTTCCGGAAGTGTGCACCGAGGCGCCAGCAGAAAAAATACCACGCAGAGCAAGCCTCGACAGCGCAGAGAGAACGTGTTTACTAGCGCCACTGAACTGACAGCGCGGCGCGAACATTACTCTTCTTCTTCTTCTTCTTCGTGTTTTATGGAGGGTGGCATCCAACGTTAAGGTGCATTACCGCCA
>NW_015509605.1:11997-12527 GCF_001515645.1 Sinocyclocheilus grahami
TAACTTAACAGCTGAAAAGCGAATCATTGAGTCAGTAAGTTGAATTTGTGAACTTGATCAGTGAAGGAATTCTTTTAAACCAGCTCTTTTCAATAAGCATGCTGCTCTGGTTCAAGAATTTAAATGATCAAAATAAAAACGAAATTGCGAAATGGCTTAGTGCGGTTATCAAATCGCAAAGGCTGCAATTTGATTTAATTATATGCTGTGTGTGTTTTGGAGTGGTGTGGTGTGGTACTGTGTTCATTTACACATGCAGCTCATTATTCAGTGTTTTTAGTGGCTCAGAGTGGTTCGTTTACAGTAAATGCTGATCACACTAACTCATCTCTGCATGTGCTTGGAGTTCTGAACGAATACATATTATCATATAATGTGCATTTGGGAACAAAACATGAACAAAACCATGTTCTCAAACTTGTAATGAGAACCAGAACCATAATTTTTGATTTTATGGGAAAATACTACAATAGTAATACTTCTTTTGATATTAACAATATTATATATAAAAAAAATCATAATAAAAAAAT
>NW_015509605.1:12817-14635 GCF_001515645.1 Sinocyclocheilus grahami
GCTATGCATGTGGGTGGGCAGGTGCTTAGGGGGTCTTAAGTCGAGCTGCAGATGGTAACCAAAGCTTCTCACAATACCGTTGCTAATTCTGAAGTGTGGAGAAATGCAAGTCTTATTCTGTATAATCTCCTATTTTCAAAGAGGGGGACTGCATAACACATTAATGTAGATATATGAGCTCCATATGGTCTTTAATTCTTAAGGCATTTGCATGAAGTTAAGGCAGTAATATTTATCCTTATTCTTAGTGATATGCAAATCACTACCTTAATTTGCATAACTTTCGCATTTACTTGCATCAATAAAGGCATGACAGCTCCACTTTTGTGTTCTCAAACGGGTCCTGCTGGGAACACACATGCGTAGGCCTGGGGAAAACGTGCAAATAAACTTGTAAACACAGCACAAAGCAGCTTATAACTGCGCAACGATGCTAACTCTTTGTTGATAAAGCAGGACTCTGTTGTATTACACTGTGAAATATACAGGCACGCCGTGGATTTGTTTCAACCTCTCTCATTTACCTAGCATTACGCCTTATCTGTTTTCAACTGTCTAAAACGTAATTAACATTTGTCACACCAGGGCATCATCATTTAGTATAAGTGACACTTTTGTTTGTGCGTTTCATTCATATAAAGCGCATTAATCATTATGGTGCTAAAAGATTATAGGAGTCTTTTACCATCTGACATGAAGACCGGAAAAAGGTTGCATATCTTATACAAACTATTTCTTATTTACTCTAATTTACGCAAGAGAAGCGCCGCACTTAGTAAACAGCTGTCAGAAGTGAATAACACCCTTTATCTCAGTGTGAGATATTATGCGCTGTCCCCCAGAGTAATGGGAGCCAAAACTGATGCTAGCAACATGCGTAATCACATGCTAATATTATGGAGCGTATGTTCAAGCAAAGGCCTCCAAATTTCTTTCAATTCCAGGGAATTTCTTGGATATTATAAAAGGAAAACTAGAGGACAAAGGCACTGTAGGACTTCATCTACAAACTGATCATTGTCCTTTCACTGCTCTCAGTAAATGTCCGTGTCCTGCCCTATTAAAACATCTGAATTATGACTTCATCAACAAACTAAGCCTCTCATCACATCTTTAAATGCTCACAGGGTTTTTTCATTTCTATAAGATGTCTTTGGAAATGCAGAAATTTCTTTGTCAAATGTTGGATGCGGGAATGATAGTGTGTCCTATATAAGTGTCTTTCGGGAGGGACAATTTGTTTGTCCTGGAGATTATCACCTTATATGCAGCCCAAGGGATAAACCCTGCAGGCAGACAGTGTCTTAATAGCATTTCACTTTATCAGGGTACACCAATGCACAACCTCTGTGTTTGCTTTTAAACGATGAATCGCAACTCTGATGGAAGCAAACATCAAATATCGGAATAAATTGGAAATCTCCCTCCCACCCCTTTGCTTTAAATCCCATGATATCTCAAGGTCCCCGAAGTAATTAGCGTCTCAGGCGGGATGGGGCTCTGAGGGAAGCTCCTCTGAACCCCTTACCTCTACAGACATCCTCCCTTAAGAACACACACAATTGTGTTATTCCATTTCTCAAACCTTTGTCCCTTTCCTCAGTGGTGATGCTAAGTTTGAAGCTAAAACGCTAAAACTTTGTCACGCATGCTACGCCGAACGTTCCACACTGCAAAACAACAGCAAATACTAAGAAAAAACAGCTCTCATGTTTAGAACTGACAGTGACTTGCAATATGTATCAGCTCTGGAGCATTGGGGTGTCCTGTTCCATTGTACGGACGCATACACACACATACTGCATCTCCCCTAAATCT
>NW_015509606.1:0-457 GCF_001515645.1 Sinocyclocheilus grahami
TTACAACAGCTTCGAACTTGGCTCAACCAATCAGAATCAAGGACCTATCCATTTTATAATTTAAAATATACTCATCATACATAGAAAATGTACTTATTAATTATTTAAAATATAACATTAATATATAATGAATGCATGCAAAATGTATTTAAAATGTATTGCCCACATATTTTTATAGAATAAATAATTCATTTCAAATGTATTGTAATTGTTTACATTCCCTTTACATGATATACTTAACTATGTTTATGATGTATTTAAGTAGTACAATCAAGTACACTATTACTGTGGCATTAGTAGCACTTTTTTTCCACATCAAAAATATAGCACTTCAGGTACTTTGACAAAAGTAGACTTAATGTTAAATTGTAAATTTTGGTACTAAATATCTAAACACATATGAATGAATAACCCAATCATGTGCTATTAGTGCATTTATAGTAGCCTAAGCACAGTA
>NW_015509606.1:4698-5248 GCF_001515645.1 Sinocyclocheilus grahami
AAAAAAACCTGTGGCCTACATGAACGCACACTCTGTGATTCATGATGAAAGTTGGATTTGTGAATTGATACTCAAAAATTTCCACCCATTTCCATGTCTCTTCTGCTTTAGGATCAGGATACGTCACACCCGCATTTATTGAGTAGCTCCAGAAAGCAGAAGCTGTTGAGTACCATACACAGTGGTTGTTCTTAACATTTCTTTAAGCAGAGGATCCTACTGGAAATCAATCCTTTTCTCTGGCAAGTGGAAAGAGGGCACATGCTTATGGTTGCCAGATTGGACAAACTTTTGCGGAGGCTCATTAGGTCGTACTGCAATATAATGGAGCTATTGAAAGGAGATAAATTATTCACAGGCTGGATTAAACCACATGGAGGGCCAAATCCTGCCAGCTGGCTAAAGTTTACCTAATTCTAAACTAGTGTAATGGCATTAAAATCATCACACTATTCACATTGTTTTGTATCGCCACCATATATATTTGCAGCTGTCTGCTTTCCCTTTGGGCTGAAATGATAATGAAAACTCATATATATATATATATATA
>NW_015509606.1:6825-7789 GCF_001515645.1 Sinocyclocheilus grahami
CAGATTTCTTAAAGAAACATTAGTGATATTTCATTGACGATTTTTATTAATGGAAATTCTGTAATCATGTATTCATCCTCATGTTATTGCAAACTTGGGGTGTGTTTCTCAAAACCATTGATATCTAAACATGGTCGCAAGTTTCATCGTTAATAAGACCAAAACCATATTTCCAACAAACATTCGCAAACAGCTTTGCAACATTGTGTGGTTGGAGCTATAGCTCTCAGCCTGTGCTTAGAAACATAGTTTCTTGTTAGTATGACGTGGACTGACTTAGATGATACTCTTTGCCAAAAGCAAGCAAACCTACATTTCCATTTAAATATAAATACATTTCATCAATAAATCAGCACCATTTTTGAAGAATGCACGTGTGTAAATGAACTGTGGAGTATGAAGCTGCAGTGAATCAAACATCAAATAGAGCAAAACAAGGGGGATCAAAAATTAGTCAAGTTTTCATTGTCATAATTTAGGAATAAAAGTCCACTCTTACCCTCAGCTGTTATTGGTTATAACTGTTGTTTTGGCAAACGTGCAGAAGTAAAATCACTCTTTGGCAGCTCATGCAGTTATAAAGGGAGCGTTCTTTGATTGCTTTCTGTGCGTCATCACATTTACATACTCCTAAGAGATCCATATGAATGTAGTTGACCGTTTAGTCACTGGCTTGATTTACTGATGCAAGCACGGCAAAGATTAATGTTGCTGCATTGCTGTCGTGCTTATATCTTTCCGTAAAAGTCTGTGTCGATTTGCGGCTAGTTTACCAAAGAGGCTTTTTTTGGTTGGTTCATTAACAACCACTTTCCTAATGTTAGGTTCCTTTGGAAAATAATTATATTTTTTGTCCAGTGATCCTGTTGTCAGTTCGCTAATGCATCAGCAGGCGATGATGTCGAAGACGTCTTGTGTATCTACAAACCCGATTCCAAAAAAGTTGGGTCACTGTACAAATTGT
>NW_015509606.1:9236-11198 GCF_001515645.1 Sinocyclocheilus grahami
TAAAACTTGGTGTATTATATAAAAAAGTAGCACTCAGAGTATCTGCCTGCACCAAAGAAAATTGTGTTAGTGCCCTGACTCTACAAATGAGAAAACCTGCGCTAGAGGCCAAATATTGGGAGGGATGGATACTAATCGTGATAATAGCTGATGAGTCAGGACCGTCGCTGTTGCAGTCAGAGGCATGCTGCAACCGATGACAGCAAACCCGGCTTGACGTATCTTCACATGCAAAGTTTGAGTCTTTAAACACTATGAAATTGTGCATGTTGGGGGTGGGGGGATCTCTTGTCTGATTTATTTTTTTCTTTCTGAAAAAGCTAGTCCTGTCCAGGATTGGTCAATACAGTGTTCCAGTCATGTTGAAATAGTAATTGAGGATGTTGAGTAGGCCGTGATATTAAAACCAGTGTTAGAGATAATCCATTTTTGTGTAACTATATGTGTTCGTGTGTGCAGTGTATTAAGTCACAAAAACGTATATTCTGGGAAATGTAGTAATTGGTTAGGAAAAGCAATGAGGTTGTGCTATACTGCATATTGTGAATTTAGTCACTCTGCTGTGTTAATCTAACAGCAGTCTTTTGAATTCACAGCATGGCAGGGCCGTCTGAATTTAAAATACTGATCAATTCCATCTGTTTCTTGATCAGATCAGCAGTACTGATGGAATTTATCATTTTGTACAGTCTGTTGTTGTGAAATTGAACCCAAAGAATTCCAAACAATGTGGAGAAGCTGCTGTTTGCATGGGCTAATGTTGTACAGCAAACAAGAGGAAGAGAGGATACAATCATGGAAGGATGGGCGTTATGAAAGAGAAATGAGAATGGAAAGAGAGGCAGGCAGAAATGAACAGGGGAAAATGTTCCAGATCAGGGCCATTCAGGGTGAGAGTGAATCACATGATAGCCAGCCTCGAAAGTGGCCTGCTTTTCATTCAGACATAAATTACAGCACTTCTAAACCAGCATATTTCTTCATTCTTTGTTAAAGGGATCATATTTTAAAATTGTTTATTTATTTCATTTTTATCTTTTTTTTTCTGAGGCCCACTAATGTTACTTAAGGTTTTTGCAGCAAAAATATAAAATAAATAAATAAATAAAATGTTTTCTATATATACAGTACCTTTTAATATGTTGCTTACGAATTGCTTTACAGAAGAAATATATGTACATGAACATGCATATACACTGCCGTTTAAAAGATTGCATGAGTAAGATTTTAATGTTTTTTAAACAAGTCTGCATTAATTTAATCAAAAATACAGAAAAAACTGTAATATTGATAAATAATATTGCAATTTAAAATAACTGTTTTCTATTTAAATATACTTTAAAATATAATTTATTTCTGTGATGCAAAGCTGATTTTCCAGCATCATTACTCCAGTCTTTAGCGTCACATGATCCTTCAGAAATCCTAACGAATCAGAATACTTTGAAGAATAAAATGTAGAACAGCATTTTTTGTATGTAAACATTATTATAAATTGTTATAAATGTAATACTATTTCACAATATTTTTTTTCAAATAAGAAATTTATTTAAGAACTGACTGATCCCAATATTTTGAATGTTACATGAACAAAGATTATAGAAATTAATAAATAAATAAAACTGATAGACTGAAATGGAGAGTACAGATTAATATAATATTATATTAGTATTATAATGAAATAGACATCATGAAATTGCTTGGATAGCATTTTTTCCCCCTGTCAAGACATATTTCCTATGCAAACAGGAAGTTTGAGCAAGGTGTATGGAAGGCTATGTGCTTGGTCCACTACCTTTGGGTTTAGGTCACAGCTTAGGTGTGTGTGGTATTTGTGGGAGGGACTTTCTCATTCTAGAGAGCATTTGATTGGACAAGAATCTGTGCGGAGCAATGTGTGATCAATATTTTTGAGTACTTGAGTGAGCGGAGGCCGGCGGGCTTGCAGCAACCACATGTGAC
>NW_015509606.1:14113-14626 GCF_001515645.1 Sinocyclocheilus grahami
TTTCTATTCTATTTTAATTCTACTTTATTTATATTTATCTTCTTTCTTTTTTTTTTATTAAAAAAAAAAACAAACAAACAAAAAACCAAACAAACACTAGCTTTCTGTTTTTTCTATTCTATCTACTTGTATTTCTTTGTGTGTGTGTGTGTGTGTGTGTGTGTGTGTGTTAGGGCTGTCAAAATGGCTGGAAAACAATTAGAATTTTGTACTTAAATATTATCAATATTCGAATTATATTTGAATATAAAAGGTATATTTTCAGTTAGGGGGGAAAAAAGCTTTTGGCTTCTCTCCTGAGGCCACAAGAGGGCGCATCGAATAAAATAGTATGCACGTTTCTTCAAAGCATAATAAAATAACACGACTATCTTTGAAAAAAGTGCATAATGTTTAAAATAATGTTTTTAAACCTTATAAAATTAAAGTTGATTAAACAATTAGAAACAAAACAGAATCATGCATGTGTGTATAGTTTAATACAAAGGACCAAAAACCAATCACAAAGAGTAC
>NW_015509607.1:0-3162 GCF_001515645.1 Sinocyclocheilus grahami
CAAAAATGTGAGGGGTGTACTCACTTCTGTGATATACTGTACATACTACGGTTTGTCCATCATTAAAAAAAAAAGTGCACAGCAGCAATTTCCTGTTCTCACACACATCAACTTCCACATGCACACAGAAAATGGTCTACTTTTATGATACTTTCATAGTGCTGTAGCATGCTTTTTAGTGATTGCAGATTTCCCTTTTTAGAGCTAATAATAAAAATAAAAACCCTTAAATGATTAAAAAATGTTATTTACATTATAATCGAATGGAAAAAATTGCCAGTGTATTCATTAGAATGTTTTTGGGTGAACTGTCACTTTAAGAAGTACTTATCTGTATTTGCAAAGGTTGAATGCTTTTTTCCAGTAGATAACATTCTAAATTGCATGCTTGCCATCTGACCCTGACATCTAGAGGTCATTGGGGTCAAGTTATCGGTCTTGCTAACAATAACTTGCTTTTCTTACTTACTTGTCCAGTCATCTTCAAAGCAGTAGAGAAAATGAAAGACCACCATGACCAAGGAATGCAGAGAGATCAGGAAAATGTACATCTGAAAAACACGCCAGCACCAACATTAGATGTTTGTTAGTGTTGGTTTCAAATAGCCAGAATGAAATACAACATACAATTTAATCCCAAGCAAAAACTTTACAATCAATTTAATATTAATGATACTTTCAAATTCAGAGGAAAGGAACTGGACTTTTATCAGCAAGTCCAGAACTAGTTGCATTAAAATGCAACACTTGTAAAATGTGGCAAACACAGCTGTGTTTGTGGTATTGTTAGAACTGCACATGATGATACTTTTTTAGTACTTACTGTGAAAAGCACAAAGTACTTCTGGTTATTTTCCCCGACACAATTGTTTACCCAAGGGCAATGATGATCCATCTTCCGTATACAGCGCTTACAAACACTAAAATGAGTTTGAAAAGGGGAGTGGAGAAAAGAAAGATGAAAAAGTCACCTTAACACTTCAACTGAAAGACAGTCATCAAAACAATGGTTTGAAGATATGGCTTTCAAAAATATTCAGCTTCATGTCCTGGGGTTGGACAAAATAATGTGAACACCCATTATTATAATGGTTAATATAATTCGCATAGGCAACAATGAAAAAACAAATATTGTAATTATCTTTTTGTTGTCTACATTCTCTAGGATGTATATCAGTGTTGTATAAACTGTGTTCAGTACAATCCGTGTGTGAAATGGGTGACTTGTCAAATTTCCAAAAAGGAGAAATCATGGGAGCGTGTTTAGCAGGAGCTTCTGTAACCTTAACAGACCAATTGTTTGGTGTTTTATGCTATTGTTTGGTTTTCCACAGTCTTTATGATTATGACTGCATGCATAAAGCATGACAACACGTCATAACGAAGAGGAATAATGGGAGAAAACCAAAAGTGAATAATAGGGACTGTCAAACACTAAGGAGGATTGTGTCCGCACAGAACAACTGCCACAAAATGACAGCACACCTCAATATTCACCTTGAAGACCCTGTTTCCACAAAAACGACTACAGAGAACTTCACAAAGCCAGCATCCATGCAAGAGCTGCAATCGCTAAAATTTTAATCACAGGCACAAATGCTAAAATATGGTGTCTTGATCATAAAACCTGAACAGTTGGAACGGCAAGACAAACGTCAACATCTACCCTGACCAGCTCAGTCACCAGACTTGAATACTACCAAACCGCTGTGGGCAGTTTTGGAGAGAAGAGGGCCAAACAGATTCCTTCAACACTTCTGAAACAACTGGCAGATGATGACATTCCACTGGAGACTGTTCAGAAGTTGTATAAATCTGTATTGGAAGCTGTATTAAAGACAAATGTTGGTAAAAGTCCTTAATAATGAAATATGGCCGATTTCCCAGGTGTTCACATTATTTTGTCCAACTGCTGTATATTCATCTAAAATGATCTCAATGCAGCACAAAAGCAAAACAAAAAACATGGATGTTAATATGACCATGATGAATAGTGCTGCTACCGTTACGCATCTTTGTCTCCATATGCTCCTCTCTCACCTGCAGTGGTGAGCTCTATCCGGCTTAATACTGCAGCACTTGGGACATTTGTAAACCACCTGGCCAGGCTTCAGCTGCAGGCTCTCGATGTACTCCTTAGTGGCGTTTCCCTTTGGCACGGCTCCCTAAGAAAGAATCAGGCAACTTCAGCATCATTTTAATAGTAGTATGGGAAGCATTTATGACACCCTGCTGAAGATTTAGGGTAGACTAGGGGGAAAAACAACACTACTAACATGCTACAGTGATGACATTTATGCCCGATATTTTTAAGTTTTGATACCTAATGAATTTAAATGAATGTCTATTAGGTTGTTGGTAAATAATTCACATTAATGGTGTTGCTAGAAACTAAATTACAAGATTTTATCTTGGCTGTGAGCTCAGGGGGCAATTATAACACTAGTTATTGATTACAAATTATATGACTTAACTGAATCTTTAACATGAATAATGTTAATTATTAACATACTATTAAAATACTATGAACTTAAATATATTATTATTCTTTGTGAAATACATTAAGTTATATAGTTTAAATATAGTTTATAAGTGTCATAATTCCCCTCATGAATGAGCAGAATCCCCTTGTAATGGGGAAAATTGTCTCCCATACCCACCAGGCACCCTGAAAGAATTTATTATTTGGGTAAAAAAACCCACCGGGTCGGTGCACATGGCTCTGAAATGAGACGCCAGGGCGAGGAAGGCCAGGCTGTTGAAGAGGGTGCCATTCACCAGGCTGTAGGTGAGGCTCTTCGATGGAATCAGCATGACGAACAGCACGACGACCTCGGCAAAGACGACGAGAAGCCAGGTGATGATCGCACAAATGATGCCACAGGCATCTCGGATGAACCACATGTTGTTCTGTCTCTCATGACAGGGAGGAAGACACTGTGTGGGCTGCAGGCCACTGGCCTGCCTCTCAACGTCCCTGAAACGCGGCACTGGACTTCTCATCCTACCACAGAGATGCCATCCTGTCAGTGGCAATGGAAAAAAAGAGACAAAGAAGGATAAATCTACCAAATTTCATCACTAAAGTCTGTTTTTTTTTTTAGTTCACAAACCACACAAAACAAGATGGTGAGCAGAACAAAGTATACATTTGTTTAGACA
>NW_015509607.1:3312-4029 GCF_001515645.1 Sinocyclocheilus grahami
ATTCATTTTATAATTAAAAACCCTGTAATAAAAAATGACTAGAAAAATCATGGAAATAAATTAGTGTAAAAGTGTAAACCGTGGAGGAACGACTGGTTTAGGAGACACAGAAGGTCATATTTAGTGGACACAGCAGTATGGAAGCTGCGGTCTTACAGATACAGACACAGTCACTTAAGAACCAACAATGTCACTAGAGGACACACTGTAATTCCAGTGTTTTTCTCCCCCCTTTATGGTCCACAAATCAATACATCCAACTTGTATGCCAACTGATGACATTCCTATCTACTTGGGTCCATAATGAGCCAGTCATATGCATTATTCAAGAGTGCCTGACATTATTTAACAGTAGCATTATGAGTTTCAAAATATGTAAAGAAAATCAACTTGACCAAACAGCCCAAAATCTGGTTTATAAAGTCAAAGCATCAAAAACGGGACATAATAACACAGTGGCGTAAATTACGTCTTGACTGTGCCAAGATACTATCAATAACACATAAAACATTCAAGTGCACTGTTTATCATATTATTAAATCTCATGAAATAGAAAGTGTATGGCATAACAGCGATTTTGACTGAATAACACTGAATTTAGTAAGCCAGCTGTGCATAGAAACCTGCGCTACCTGACCATGTCGAAACTCACATATTTGGCGACACTGGTGCTCCTCGCGTTTGCTCGCCCACTTAAGGCCGAGAAGATCCGATAAT
>NW_015509607.1:12258-12596 GCF_001515645.1 Sinocyclocheilus grahami
GTTCTTAAACCTGGAACATGCATATGAAGCCCTGAAGTAGGCGCAGACGTTTGTGCTGATTCCTAATCAGCACAAACCTCAGAATCACTGTAAGTCTTACTGGTATTGAGTAATAAAATCTTTAACACACTGAAAAAGGGAAGAAAAAAAATCCGGCTAAAATTTTTTTGTGAACAGATGCCTGCAGATGACTCTAGCTGGTAACTTTTAGCTGGAAAACCCAGTGGGATCACAGCATAGACACTGAATGTACCTGCCAAGTTGATTGTATCTTAAAATGGTTTGCATCATTTGAATCACAAGAATCTCAGCTTTCCAAAGATATGTGACATGTTTAG
>NW_015509607.1:13394-14982 GCF_001515645.1 Sinocyclocheilus grahami
AAATACGGTGTAATACTGTGTAGAATACAGGAAAACCTATGCACAGTCTTGAAGTTTACTATGTGGCTTGAATTCGTTCTAAATAAACTCACATAAGTTCTTAAGTACTAATATAATATTCACAGTTTGTTTCTGTGAATATTAATTATTTTAACTACTGTGTTTTTCTTAGATTATCTACCTAAATAGATTAGATTACCTTATTCTTTCCATAGTACATCCTTCTGCCATCTCTTACCCAAGTAAACAACGCACATGCACCCGGCCATCCACTTGATCTAAAAGAAACCGTGATTCATCAGACCAGGCAACCTTCTTCCATTGCTGCATTGTCCAGTTCTGACGGTCACATGGCTATTGTTGGTGCTTTCAATGGTGGACAGGGGTCATCATGGGCACTATGACTGATTTGCAGCTATGCACACTGCGATGCACTGTGTGTTCTGACATCATCTTTTATGCAGCATTAAGTTTTTCAGTAATTTTAGCTACAGTAGTGCTTCTGTGTGATCTGACCAGCTAGGCTTGTCTTAGATCCCCACTTGCATCAGTGAGCCTTGGGCACCCATGAACCTGATGCTGGTTCACCAGTTGTCCTTCCTTGCACCACTTTTGGTACATACAAACCACTACATACTGGGAACACCCCACAAGCCATTTTGGAGATGCTCTAACCCATTCGTCTAGACGTCGCTATTTGGCCCTTGCCAAAGTCACTCAGATCTTTTTGCTTGCCCACACATTCTGCTTCCAACAGATGAAATTCAAGAAGTGACTGTTCACTTGCTGCCTACTATATCCCACCTATTGACAGGTGCGATTTTAACAATATAATCAATGTTATTCATTTCCCTTCTCTTTAGTGGTTTTCTCATCATATATAATCATCTGTAGAAATGATTATATTGGTTATGTATTGAAAAACATCACAGATTGTACACACTCATTCCAGGCACAGCCAAAACAGATCAGTTCTAGCATTTAACTGAGCGAGTTATCTTGCACCAGTGGTCATGTACCATAACACTGTGTCTACACCGCTTTCTCATACAGTCTGCATTTGACCAGTTTATCAAGTATTCTGTGATCTAGGAACTTGTACTCACTTCAATTCTTTCAACAGTCACAACAGACCTTGATGCAGTTGCTTCAGTTATGGAATTTGAGGCACATCTGCTGTTTTTCTGTTTCACAGATGAAAAGTGACTGAGCAGAGTTTCGTTTTCAAAGACAGTGCTGCATAAAATCTGCTTTTCCGAATATTGCATAGTTTGACTTTGCGATAAATTCTGCAATTACAGAATTGCAAAATCCTGGAGGGACTGATTATTGCCTTGTCTTGTTTGCCTGTTGGATCGTTTACTTGTGCTGGATATTTGACTGGACTTTGCCTATGTTTCGTGTTGCCCTCTTGGATTTGTCATTTGGAATTACCCTTGTAATAAACCGCAAATCGATCCTACAACTCAGCCATCAGTAAGTTCTTTACAGAATACTTTTCCCTCTCTGGATCCAATGGAGGTAGATACATTTTGAATATCAGAGTGAGATTTTTCAAGGATACCAACAACAACTCCCCAATCTACAA
>NW_015509607.1:15618-16518 GCF_001515645.1 Sinocyclocheilus grahami
ATTCCCAAACAGCAGGCATCCATGTTTAATTTTGTCTGCTCACTTTAAGGAACAAGTAATTATATTTGGAAAATGACCCACAGTGGCATCTTCTACTGCAGCAAATTACATTTTTCTTAGTGTTATTTGTCACCAGCTTATCAGGAAGGGACAATTTTGTGCTCTTTGTCTCACTGAATGGAAACTGTGCTTTATTTGCAAATGTTTTATTTGATATTACAATTTTGCACACAACTTAAATTCACAACTTTGGATGGAAACATAGCTATTGATCCACAACTACCACAGAGATTATTCTACACGTCCAACACCCTGACCAAGGAAATGGCCCAGGAAAGGAACACCAGGAGGTGCTCACGGGTGGGGGATTCTATGCTGTCTCAGTCTGCTACTTATCAAGGGTCAATATTCAGAGGATAACTGAGGGAGCCATCCCCTGAATATTGACCCTTCTCACAACTTCCGTTGCATCTTCCTGTTTGTTAGCTTTATAGCCATGCAGTACTCAGAGCACATTTGCAAAGTATTGCCATTATAGTCTGCCGTACCAAGTGTGTTCTCAATGTACCTTGTTTTGCTTCATGTGTATGACTTCTCACCTGTTTTTTGGATCACGATTTGTTGTATTATTGCCTTGCCTCGTTTGCCTGTCAGATTGCATACTTGTGCTGAATTTTTGCCCTTTTGTTTCATGTTTCCCTTTTGGATTTGTCATTTGGAATTAGCTTTTTTTTAAAAACTGTAAATGGATCCTACAACTCAGCCATCAGCAAGTTCCTTACAGTGCTATAGAAAAGTATCTAGTTAACACATAATTACGTGCTCATACCTTTCAAAGCATAAATCTGTATTCAGATTTCAGAATGAGCACCATGACATTTACAGTATATGTGGCTTGCT
>NW_015509607.1:17812-18545 GCF_001515645.1 Sinocyclocheilus grahami
AGTATATTAAAAGATACCCTTCCATAGAACATCACACCCCCCATCATTTTACCAACAAGAGAAAGCTGACTAAAACCTAGCTAGATCACAAAACGTACTCGGTTACTAACGTAACCTCGGTTCCCTGAGATACGGGAACGAGTACTGTGTCTGCTAGACGCATATGG
Organism: Sinocyclocheilus grahami; assembly: GCF_001515645.1. Taxonomy (NCBI): domain Eukaryota; kingdom Metazoa; phylum Chordata; class Actinopteri; order Cypriniformes; family Cyprinidae; genus Sinocyclocheilus; species Sinocyclocheilus grahami. Next base: position 17,980 of record NW_015509607.1, read on the forward strand.
GAAAAAAGCCTTTTTCTCCTGAACTGAAGTCTTTTTCATTCACGCAGTGAAACTGCACGGCCAGTGGTTCGTGCAGTGAATGGTACACAAAAAGGTTGGGGGAGCAGGGCGAAGGGAGCCTATGGCACCGAAGCCCGCCAAGCCTGCCAAAGCCCACCAGAATGGGCGGGGCGTCTGGCTATATAAGCGGGTGTTCGCCACAGGATTCTCAGGTTACTTCGACTGAAGCGACAACTGAGTCGTGCAGCTACATAGCACGGCTAGCAACGCAGTACTCGTTCCCGTATCTCAGGGAACCAAGGTTACGTTAGTAACCGAGTACGTTCCCTTTCGATACTACACTCGTACTGCGTCTGCTAGACGCATATGGGAACACAGTACAATCACGCCGTGCTAATGTGGTGGAATGACTAAAGGTATAATACTTCCATAAGCAACCAATGCTCATAGAGAAGTTAACAATAAGGCTAAGACGTTCCCGAGGTCACACCCGGTCTGGTTAATCGTTCCAGAGTACTCCTGTAACTTAGACACCCAGGGGTCGAGGGGTCGAGGGTGAAACAATG
>NW_015509607.1:19902-26883 GCF_001515645.1 Sinocyclocheilus grahami
ACAGGCTGGGACTGATGGTTCTTTTCGAGTGCTGGGAGCTAATGTCAAAATCCTTGCTCTCCTCTTCTGACAATGGCATGTTAGGCCCCGATGACTCCTTTGCTTTAGTACGCAAGGGGTGGAGGACAAATCGAGGGATACGGCTGCGCATGCTTCCTTTTTCCTTCACCTGCAGGAAATAAAAAATCAGTAACTGGAAAAATGGAATGGTGCTACGACTGCCTTCAGACAAACTACAGTCAGCAACTGAGGTGAGTTAATCTTTTTTTAAAGCTGGTATTGAGTTGAATAATGTTCCTTAAAGTTATTAGAGTATCCAATATAAATCTTGCTTACATGTCTTAATGTAAGTAAAAATGTGTTTGTACAGAAATGATTTAAAGATAGTTAAGCACCTCATATGTCTGAAAAGGTCCCATTCTTCTTAAGTAGAGAATACTTCCAAGTAAAACTGTTAAAAAAAGAAAGATAATAGTGTAAAAATGAATGAGGACATGATGCAAGATGCCAGGCTGGTTTAACCCAGTTTATAAATCGTTCTGACTTAAGTGCCAGGCTACAATATTTATATGCTTAAATATGAAATATATGTCTTTGCCATGAATTGTCATTAAATTTTAAATCTACCCAAAACATTTTTTTTCCCCAGAGTCATTTGTCTTTTATGGACAATGTAGTGCCTTATCATACTTGAGTTTCAGCCACCCACTATAAATGTGTTCACTAGTACGGCAGGAAATCTCATTCTAAATTAAACTGATCCAGTGCTATTATTTAACATGATTCTTATGATTAATCAGTGAATTTACCAAGTGTTATGTAAAAGGCTTTGCACTTGGTTAAGGAAGTAATATGGTCAATTTAATCCTTGTCTAGGTAGAGAGATGATAAATCCCCACCCTTCTGGTTAGATTATTTAACTGTTTTGGGTTTTCCAGATCTGCTCATAACTAACAGACCAAAGCCCAACGGCTGAATAATTTAATATTCAGTATCACGCTTAATTGACTATGACGTCATTGATTCATTTCCTGTTATTAGTGGTGTATGTTGTGGTTGCGTGTGCCTTGTTTTTCAGCTTCTCTTTGAAGTTGGTTATATAAGGGTTATGGTTGTTTTCAATGTGGATGATGTAATTGACCCCTTAAGATTGATGCATTTTGCATAGCTGGGTGCTCACTTCTTTCCATTTTTTTGTCTGGATGTCATGTTTCATTACAAAAGAAGTCAAAGCACAACCTTTAGCACAACTTGTAGGTCACCCTTTCCTTTCGGATATGAAAAACATGCTACTTAATTTTGAGTATCTTATGTCACCACCTCCTTTTAAATTATGCAAGTATTATGTTGTTTTATATATTTTTTGCTTTGGTTAAAGAAAAAAGGATTTGCTTTTGTCAGCTTCAGTGATAGAAGTACACTAAGGGAACTGAAAATGAAAATGCACATTAGAATTCAAAAGTGTGGAATCAGTAAGATGTTTTATTTTTTTAAAAGAAATCAATATTTTTATTCAGCACGGATGCATTAAATTGATCAAAAGTGAGAGTAAAGACTGTTATAATATTGCAAAAGATTTCCATTTCAAATAAATGTTCTTTTGAACTTGTCAGCCAAAGTCAGAGCCTTAGCAACAGAGCCTAGTAACAAAGGCCTGGCAACACAAAGGAACATTGCCTTTCAAGAAACCAGATAGTGCTCAGTGACATTAGTCAGCTATTCAGTCCTTGATTGATGTCTTGTGTCAGGACAAGAAGCTTAGTGTTTTTACCTCAGCTAACTGAAAAGCTGAGACTAGTTTCAGCTTGACATAGTTAGAAGTTACTGATGCAATTTCTCTTAAATCACCTCATCCATCCTATGCAAATGGCATGGGTGGCTTGAGGTGATTAAACAGGAGTGCACTCACAGAGTTAGAGGTTATTTGTTGACTCATAACACCTTATGTAATGTACTACTCATATTTAATTAAGAAGAATGATTTCATGCATAAAACATGACAGTAAAAACTTGCTTCACCCCACACTCTCAGAATAAAAGGTACAGAGTTGTCACTGGGGTAGTACTCTAAGGTACAAATCTAAAAGGTACATCTTTGTACCTTATTTACCATTAAAAGATACATATTTGTATCTTGAAGGTATGAATGAATACTAGTTTTGTACCTTTTTTTCTGAGAGCGTACACTATATGTTCTTAAGGCCTTTTTTAAAATACTATAAACATCCATTATAATCAACAATTTGAAGTTCTGACAGTTATATAACTAAGGTTGTCTTCTTCTGTCCAAATATGAAGTCAACACAAAACATCTAGAGACACTTTAAATCAGTTGCCTCAGCACCAGTGACTCCTCATTCTGTCGTTAGTCCACTAAAGCAGTGATGACTCAATGTTACTGGAGACAGAGAGTAATGCGCACAAATGCATTTGCTACTGGCTTTGAGTGCTTTCTCTGCTTGCTGGTTGACTACAGAAAAAGATGGCTAAATTCAGGCTGACATCGTACAAGTCAGTGTGCATGATTACAAATTTGAGCAATTCCTTTTCTCAATTCACTTTTGTTTTAACAGTCTATATTGTAAAGCATTCCATACATTTTTAACTGACTAGGGTGTTTATTATTATTTTATTCGTTTTATTATTTATTCCATTTCCAGTGAGAATTGAGTGCACCTGCTCTGGGAAGACATGAGAAGACATGTTGCCCCACAATTTTTTGGTCTCATTTAACTGATTATCTGTTTCATTGTCGTTGAAGAGTTAAAATATGCCACTTTTTCATTTTAAAACCACCTTTTTTTTCAGCAGTCAGGTAAATCTCATAACACGACTCAAAATTTGACTCAAATACTTTTTTATACAATTTTTACTGTTATTTTTTTTTTGCATTTTACTATTTGCCATTTTATGCTCTTATTCTCAAAATGAATTCTTATTAAATTTTTGACACTGTAATTCAGTAATGTCTGTACTGTATTACAGTATAAAATGCTAAAATGTTTTTTTTTTAAACTTAAATCAGTATTAATTAAAGGCAGTACAATATATAATTTAAATATAATAAATCAAAATTTTATATTTTTATATTATATAACTATAAAACGAAACTTTTAAAAAAACATATTGCATTCTGTAAAACTAGACTTATAAAACACAATTTCTCCCACGAAGGGCAGATGTTTTCTAATATTTCAGCTTGTAATAAAAATCTTAATTATAAAAAAAAGTTGATTGACAATACCTGATTGAAAGACGTTTAGCTGCTGACAAGCAGTGTTGGGGAAAGTTACTTTTAAAAGCAATGCATTACAATATTGCGTTACTCCATAAAAAAGTAACTAATTACGTTACGTAGTTACTTTTTATGGAAAGTAATGCGTTACGTTACTTTTGCGTTACTTTTTAAATCTGGACAGGGCTTGCTTGTTTGTTTTTAAAATAAAAAAGTTATATTTTTGGCAAATATAAAAGCCTTTTCACATCAAAAGTGAAATGAATAAGCTTCAGGCTGAAGGGAAAGTACATTTAAGTCCGTACAGTAGAATGCAGAAGAAGAAATTTCAACACACTTCAGCAATAAAAAAAGACACAAAGTAATTTGTGCTTATTAGTATGGTTGAACTGGATCATCGAAGGTCAGAAGCATAGACATTGGTTAATAAAATGGGATTAAATACATAAAGCATATTTGTGTTGTTTAACATTTAATTATTGCAGGTTTGCGTCATATTCCGAGTTGCATTATTTTTATTCACTTTGAGGAATACTGAATCTGTGTTTTTTGTGAGTGAGATGAATTAATGCATATTCATATTTATTTCAGAACTACAGTGACATCTTCTGATTTCTCTCAACATGGGGACAGGAGAGCCGTCAATCAATAAATTGGAAAAAAAAAAGTAACTCAGATATTCTCTTGTGAATTAAAAAGTAATGCGTTACTTTGCTAGTTACTTGAAAAAAGTAATCTGATTACGTAACTCGCGTTACTTGTAATGAGTTACCCCCAACACTGCTGACAAGTATCTCTGAAATGTCAAATGACTCTTCTGCCCCACCTAAAAGAAACTCAAAAAAAACAAAAACTCACATTCATTTAAACTGCATTATAAATATAATTTACTTTTTTTTCTAATTGTTTCTTCAAATGGAACGTTCATCTTAAACAATTCGTTAACAGCTATGCGTAATTCAAGTTTAGAGCAAACATGTTGAATAGAGGCTATACAAAGAACATGTCGTATTCGATTTAAAAACTAGCCTATATCTACTAATATTAGAATGTATAAAAAAAATTCCCGTTAATAAAACCCGCTATGGTAAACAACTGTGTGACGCAGTAATTAAATAGACTTGCCTCGTGATGGGCTGATGGAGTCCTGTGAGTGAGAGTGAAGGATGCGCTCCTCCGTATCTCTTTAAAAACAACACACTGCTCGCCCTCGGTCCTCAGCTCTGCTTTGATCTGATGTGATGGACTCTCAGCCTCTCGTCTGCGAGAGAAGCCTGATTATTCCACACAGCACATCTCAGAGCATATATGTGAGTACGTGCTCAAGCAGAAGAGGCTGTGGACATTGACATCGCCAGGACTACGTGAATCTGACTAATGTTCCAAGTGTGTTATGTAACGAGCAGCAAGAATTAACCCTTACATGGCCGAATGTGATTTAACATTTCGGATTTATTGACTAGTCACACCTTATGATTTCATCAAAAGTGATTTATAGAGCCTTGTTTTAATGTCTTACACAGTATTAATGGTTGATGGGATTTGACCTACGCTCTTAAATATAAAGGTTCTTTATTGGCATAGATGGTTCCATGAAGAACCTTTAACATCCATGGAACCTTTCCATTGCACACAAAGTTCTTAGCTTATTAAAATGTTCTTCACATTAAGAACAAAAGGGTTCTTTTAAGAATTGTTCCCTGAACCCAAAATGTTTCTTCTGTGGCATCACTGGGGGGGAAAAAAAATCTGTCAGTTCATGTCAGTACATTTCTAACCAAGAGCTGACTAAACATAAGTCTTATTTCTATGTAATAGAAATGTATTTTCCTTTAGCATATTTTTCCTTGTGCATATTTGCTTGATTTATTTTAATTATTAAAATTAAAATATGCTAAAGGAAACCCATTTTAATCATTGTACCCAAATCAAAAATAGTAAAGAAAATAATCTTACATATCAATCAAAATATCTCAGATAACTATGATTTAAAACAAATGAATAACAGTATCGTTTAGTATCATTAACTGATTAAAAACGTTTTAACACGGTTGCTACACATTGTAAATGACGTGTTGCTTATGCAATACATTGTCAAGTCAAGTCACCTTTATTTATATAGTGCTTTTAACAATACAGATTGTGTCAAAGCAACTGTAATGCATTAACTAGGAAAATAGTGTGTCATTAATGCAAAATTACAATGGTAAACACTAAATTTTCAGTTGAATGTTGAAATTTAAAATTGAATTCAGTGATGTCATCATCCAGCTCAGTTCAGTTTAAGTAGTATATGTGCAATCAAGTTGACGATATCGCTGGATATTAAGTGTCCCCAACTAAGCAAGCCAGAGGCGACAGCGACAAGGAACCAAAACTCCATCAGTGACAGAATGGAGAAAAAACCTTGGGAGAAACCAGGCTCAGTCGGGGGGCCAGTTCTCCTCTGACCAGACGAAACCAACAGTTCAATTCCAGGCTGAAGCAATGTCACATTGTGCAGAGGTTCCTCAACTGATTCCTGTGGTCTTGTCCCAGGGGCTGTCTAGGAGACAAGGTCTTTAGGAGGTTTGAGCTCTCTCTCGTCTCACTGTACTGTTATTCTTTCAGCCAGAGAAATAGAGCTTACGGACAGAAAACATCTCTGGTTATGCAGTGTAACCATGCTTGCGTTGAGTAACCGGAGATGTTTCCTTTCGATTTCAGCTCACTCAACATTGTGTCGGTAGCTGATGTAATGGGGATCACGTTATTAGCAATGTCCAGCTCATCTGTAAGTGAAGCCATCAACCAGGCTAGGTATTTTTAAGAATGAGTGCCAGTGGCTTAACAATTGTAAAAGAGCTGATTGGATAGCCTAAATTGGCTTGAAATCTTCGTGTAGATGCGCAAAGTGAGCACAGGACAAAGAAGGATGAGTGTGTGAGGCCTTTCAGTTTGCTCCTTCAGGAAAAAAAAAACTTTATAAAAACTTTTTTTTAAGGTGTCCTTGTTACAGTGTAATTATACATATGAGAACTGAGTAATATTAATTTATGACATGTACTTACTATATGGTTAGGGTTAGGATTTGGGTTTGGCTTAGGGTTACTTGCATGTAATTTTTCATAATTAATTGTTATTATAATATTAAGTACATGTAACGTGAAACAAGGACACCTTAAAATAAACTGTTACCAAAGTTTTTTTAATAAACTTTATAAATAAACTCAGAGCAATACTTGCATATCTCCTATCTCCAACTTTCGACAAGCGGATGCAGGCTTTTAACCAAAACCTGAAGTGTCCGCATATGAAGCAGACCAAGACAGCATACTGTCGAGGCTGCTGCCAACAACCCAAATGTTCTCTGAAACTTCCCTGACTTGAACAAAGCGAAGGAAGTCTGAAGGCACTCAAGTGAGAGGTGGGCTCGCATTGAGACTCAGTTTAGCTCTATTCCTTAAAAATTAGATACTCTTAGTAGCCTTAAGAATGCCCCTCTGCATATTGACTGTGAGCTCTAAACAGCTGAGGTGTTCAAAAATGCACATTCTGTTCGGAAATATCGGCTGTAGAAGCTGCTCTGACAATTTTCTAAAGGACCTGCCTCTATCGCACATTTTGCAAGGAGCATATTGTAAAGGAAACATGTAAATTTAGCTCAAAGGGAATTGATTATGATATTTATAGGGAATTTAACAGAATCACTTTTACGGCTGATCAACTGAATAGGCCAGTGATTAATTGAACGGCCGTAACTATTA
>NW_015509608.1:0-322 GCF_001515645.1 Sinocyclocheilus grahami
ATTAAAATCTAAATTAAATAGACAAAGTATATGAAGTAATAACAACAACAACAACAATAAACTACACCAGAATAGGTAACAGGGTTGAACGTAACAGGGTTGTGAATTTAGCCTAAATTACACTGTCACTCAGTTAGGCTAGTTAGACTTACAATATATTGATTTATAGTTGTTGTTAAACTTCTATTTAATAAACTAAAGACAAATATTTTAAAATATTTCAAATTAGGTTTTGCTATGTTTTTTTCAGCCCTGTTGCCACAGGTCCTAGAAATTCTATGAATAATTATTGAATTAAAATCTAAATTAAATAGACAAAGTA
>NW_015509608.1:6187-6675 GCF_001515645.1 Sinocyclocheilus grahami
TATATATATATATATATATATATATATATATATAATTTTAGTTAATAATAATCAAATGTATTCATTACCCATTTTTTTGCTAAAAATGACATTTTACTGCAGTGAAAAAAAAGTGTCAGATTTCTTTGAAACAATTTTCACTCAAATAATTACAAAGAAACACCAAGTAACACAGAACTGAACATTACATTTTTAAGGAAAAAGACTAGAATAGGATTTTCTTGTAAAAATTGTTTTGTTTTATTTACAACTTTGAAAAATCATTTTCTACAGTGTAGAGAAGAAAGGACATTAACCTTTACTTTTTTGAAGACATTTCCCCATAAACCACTGTTCTCTCCCTTGAAGCAATAATGTCCAAGAGGGCATCAGCGTGGACTGGCCAGGCTGGTGTTTTGATGATGAGGAGGTGTTTGACTTTGAGGACTTTGAAGATGAAGACTGGTTTGACAAGAAGCTGACCACAGATGAGCCCAGGAGGTCCAAGA
>NW_015509608.1:6792-9943 GCF_001515645.1 Sinocyclocheilus grahami
AGCGATATTAAGAACCTGTTTATAATGTATTTACTGTGCAAAAGAAACAAAAATAAATTAAAACATGAGAAATGAAGTGTTTTCCCTTTATTGCTTTATTTACATAGATTTTAAATTCATATTTGAAAACATAATTGCACCAAAATTAGTTTTTACAAAATGTATACATTTATATATCAGTGATATATTTACAGTTTAAATGGACTGCTACATTAATCTGCATTTAAAACACACACACACACACATCCACATAGGCACACACACACACACGTTTACACACACACTGGTTTGGGATCTCCGACACAAGCTTCAGCCATTTTTGGCCTGCTCCTCTCTCTCTGCTCTCGTTCAGTGGCGGCCTGATGGACGATGGTTTCCATCGCAGGGTAAAGAAGGATCATCTGCTTCTGTAAGGAGGAATAAATGAGATGAATATGAGAGACGAGATGCAAATAACCCACACTAAATCTATTTTAGAGAGCTGTCTTCTGCAGCATTGAAATATCAGTATCAAGTAAGCATGAAGCAATGCATTATTAAATCGAGACTTGAGGAGACTCAAACATACCCGGCGATAGTTTCTGTACATCTGGAACAAAACCACGAATATAGCCAAGAAGAAAAACCCTAATCCCATCACCATAGCGGTTTTGTTGCCAGAACTTGAATTTTCGCTCTTTACAGCACCTGGAAAAAATTAACAAAACAGAGAATCAATCAAAAGGTACTGCTTCAAAATCTGCTCCTAATTAAAATTAGACTAATTTATGTATTTTTGTAATGACTTCACAGCATGCTACTTTTATTCATTGGTATGCAAATTCTTATGCAAAGATCATTTACTGTAATATAACTGCTCTACCTACCCATCACATGAAGTTCATAAGTCGCGTTCCCCAGAACTCCATGCTTCCCGTAGTAGCGGCAAACCAATTCACCAGCATCTTTCTCATTCACTTCTTGCATCCTGAAGCTCTTTGTCCTTTGAACAGAGGTCACCGTTTGAGTGTCGTTTGGGCCGTAATTCACGCGGAGCCACTCATATGAAGTGATCTGGCTGGAGTTGCTGAGATGGCAGGTTAGGGTCACGGGTCTGTCACCACCGGATGATGAGGATCTCAAAACTAAACAGAATTCAGAGAGAAATTCAGCATTCAGCAAATTCAGAATACCACAAACCAGAAGTTATTAGGAGATGAACACCATTTGGATGATTAAAAGCTGATTCTAAAAGCATTTGAATGCTGATAACTGAAGTACTATATAACATTAAATTGTATTTACAATTTTATACATATATTATTATTATATTAAAACTATATATCATTTTATGTAGCCACTTCACCCAGTATTCTGAGTGTTCTAGTGATATATTATTCTTCTCACCTCGAGCAACAACTAGCTCCATCCTTCGTTGTACTTTATTACTCTCTCCATTCAATCCCTTCATCATTCCTGAGCATGCATACATCCCTTCGTCTCCATCCTCCACTCTCTGTATAGTAGCTGATGCTGAGGGCCCAGCAGACTCGTGGAAAGATGCAGGGAGAGGAAGAGGAGAGTATGATGTTGTGGAGGTTCTGTTCCACATCACAGTGTATGGGATCAAACCATCAGTAAAGATGCAGGGCAAGGAGACGGAGGAACCGACAGCAGCGTACACCACTGAAGAGTTATCCTGAGGAGTGACGATTCCTGGAAAACCAACGGGTAACGGTGGATGAGCGACTCTTGCAGACACCATTTGAAAGGAAAAGCTGTTGTTTTTTTTAAACGGACGCTCACCTTTGACCTGTAGGGATGTGGTTGCCTCTACCACTCCACCAGTGTATGCAACCTGACAGGTCCAGTCTCCTCCATCTTTTTCAGACACGTTGGAGAGGCTGGTTGTCCTTGTTAATTTGCCGTTTCGTTTCCAGTTCATTTGTACAGACTGTGTCCCAGGACTGACATGGCACGTAGCCTCCGTTATTAAGCCCTCAACCACTACGGCAGGAGAAAATGACGCTGCGAAGAAAGAGAAAATATTACCGATAAGGCTTCCAGATGACTTAACAAAGAATAAGTGACTATTCTTGGTTATTACCTCTTACAACTCTGAGATTGATGACCTTCGCCATCCGAATCTTTCCCTCAACTTCACAGATGTACTTTCCTTCATCTTCGATTGTCGCTTCAGCGATGTGAAGGCTGTAATCAGCCTTTCCGAAATTCGGGACGGGACAGTTAGCACGTGGTGGGTCTCTGACCGGACGAAACTCTAACCCGCTCTTCTCTCGCCGCCAAACTGTCTTCAGGACACTATGAAATTGAGAAAGAGAGCGAGATATTAAAATGCTGATTGTCAGGTTTTGGATAGTTGTGTTTATGGATGGATGGATGGATGGATGAAATGTTCTTACTTTCCAACTATCCTGCTCCAGTAGACTGCAGTAGGATGTGAGAGCGCAGAAGTCTCATCTATACATGGCAGCACTGCTACAGAACCATGAGCTACAAAAACTTCATGTTCCTGACACTGAGCACCTGCAGAACACAGAAAGATGGCACATTTCTATCTACACAAAGAATTTAAAACTAGGTGACAGAGATAATTCAATATTTTACTCATTCACTATACTCTAAAATGACATGCTCACCTTCAAAAACCAGCGCTAACCCCAGAATCACCAGAAACGGTTTCTTATTCATTTTTAGCTCTTCCAAGCAGATGTTTCTTTTTCTTTTATCTTCTAGTTGCTTTCCCCTAAAAACCCTTGTGCGTTTAATCCCGTCTCTCAGTTCATGTGTGCCGTCTCTGGTCTTTGTTCTTGATTATATAGTGTTGTGGGTGGTTGAGTGGGTTGCAGTGTGGTCGGGAGGAGTTGCTCGCTGTAGGTAGTTCCTCTTCTTCTCTGCTTCTCAACATCACATGACTTCTGAAGATGCATGTAGAGAAACTGTTGATGTGCGGTCTGACTGACGTACTTTGGAAAAAGTTAGAGAGAAAGAGATATGCTCAGAGAGTTATAGAACGAGGGAGAGGCAACTCTTGGTTGGGGTTGAATTCTCCCACGGATTCACCAGGTCTATCTTGAATTTTCTCTCACCACGTGAAAAAGTTGATCTGAAAGTATGTCAAACTTCAAAGAATGGAAACAAATGTGTTGAT
>NW_015509608.1:13938-14623 GCF_001515645.1 Sinocyclocheilus grahami
TTTTTTTATTTTAAAACCATAAAATAATTTAAACTTTGCCTTAAAATGGTAGTTAAAATATTATTATTATTATTTTAATGGTAATTTTCTGCCAGGACATTATCTGTTTACATATTTCTTTCAACTGTAAAATACAACACAATGCAATATGTAATTAAATTAATAATAATTTAATAAAGGTAAAACAAATTCATATGAAAAATGAAAAAAGTTTTAATTGTTAATTATGTAAAAAAGCAGTAGTGTGATTATTTTCAATTTGCTAAACGTTAAAGATGTTCAATATATATTTGGCGATTCAATTTGTGAATACATGTATGATTGCAAAATGTAATATTATATTTTAATTATATGCAATATTTAAAAGAGTGCATTTAGAATGAAATGGGTATTGTAAGAGGCCTTATATGCATATTCATAAAAACCCAGTGCCACATTTTATTCAGAAAGCCATGCAAAGTGTGGTTCGTAAGAATTTGTTATGTAATGTATTGCAGCCCAAAGTTCCATGAAAGCCAACAGTGGATCAAATGAGCTCACAGTTTCATTTAAAACTTTGAATCACACAGAACTTATTCGAAACAGAGGTTTATGAATAGATAATCATGACATACAAAGCATACGAGTCTCTGAGCGTCAGTCTGTCAGCAGATTTGTCTGCCACTTACCGTTTCTGACATCATGG
>NW_015509609.1:0-928 GCF_001515645.1 Sinocyclocheilus grahami
GGCCTGCTAGCCAGGGGAAGTTCTGTTTTGTGTTTTCCCTGTCTGATCACCTTGTGGTCTACAAGCAAATTCCAGTTCATTTGTGACACTGAATCCACTTCGGGCTGCTTGCAGGTGACATTCACATGCATTGTTTCAGTTCACCTGAATTAAACTTTTTTTTTCTGCAGCTGCAGAGATTTTCAGGGAGCTGACTTGTGAAGTGTCAAGCAGAAGGCTTTGGCTCCCTTTCCCCCCTTTCGTAGCTGTGCACAGGCGGGGAGAGCTTGCACTGCTGGCGACGTGATGTTCAGCCGGCTGTCTTTTGCTTGAGTCTATGCGCAGTCGGTAGGACTGTTTAAATGCTTTCTGAACCATGTCAAGCTCCTCTTTAATTGCTGAGTCAGGGTTTGGACCTCAGCTCTAGAACCATCAGCATGCAGCTGGCCTTGTAAGGCCTTAGATCTGGTGTCTCTCTCATTTAGTTCCAAATACTGTATGTTATTTTTAATAGTGACTTTGTGTGAAACAGTTCTCTTTCCAAGTCCTGTCTGATGGCTTTTTCCAGCGGCGCTTGGTGTCCAGCAGCTGTTAGAGCCTCCTGAAGACTGGTGATTTCCTTCTGTCGCACCATTCTGTGAGGTTCTTTGCATCTGTTCTGTGCTTTCTCTCGTTGAGCAGGTGTCAGTTCTCTGCAGAATTCTGACTTGCAGTTTCAGCTCATTTACCTCCTGTCTGAGGCACTTGAGGGTGTGGGCAGAGGAGAGGATAATGCTGTTCAGGTGTTCACTTATGTCGCAGTCTCGCTGTTCCTTTCTTTGCCATTGCAGGTCGTTGGCTGCTTGGAGCTGAAGGATGTCCATTACAGTGCTCTGCTAAGTTTCCAGGTGGTCCTGGTGAGCTGGCTGGGCTGGATGTCTGTGGAATGTCTGCAACATACTGGCACACT
>NW_015509609.1:1158-2273 GCF_001515645.1 Sinocyclocheilus grahami
AAGGCGCATTCAAACTATAATTTTATCTGATTTTGATCAGAAACTGGTTTGTGCATGGATAAGAAGTTACTAAAATTTATGAGGCAGACACATAAGATTGATTATTGGGTCTGCTTGCAAGCAATGTTTAAAACGACGCCACCGTTCTAAATTACTGCTCGTCCTGCATAAAGTAGGAACTATTATTTTCCTGGCCATGTGAATGCTGGGATTTTTCTGGCTAGCTTGTCAAGGTCTCTGGGGGTCGCATCATGCGCTGCTGCAGGGATGCTTGGAAGGGACCCCCTCCTCCCTGTGGTTGTTGGAGGTATTATGGTTCTGTCTGCTCAGTTGTTAAGCAGAAAGTGTTGGCTCCCCCCTTCGTAGCTTGGTGCATATGAGGGAGTCTGCACTGCTGAGTGAGGATGCAGGAGTAGGGTGTCTCTCCCACTGCGTTTCCTTTTGCAGCCTATAAGAGTCCCTGAGTCCTCTTCGGACCATGTCAAGCTTGTCTTGAGCGTTGTTCAGCTGCTGAGATTCAGAGTCTCAGTTCTGGTGACTTTGTCTAAGAGTTCAGAATTTCCTGCTTTAATAGTAATTTTGTGTGGGAAAGTTTCCTTTCCAGGACCTTTCTGGCTAACTTTTCCAGGTGCTCTTGCTGTTCAGCAGCTGTCAGAGCCTTTTGAAGTCTATTGATTTCCTCCTGTAACTCCATTCTGCTGGGGTCCTTGTGGGATACCGCCGTGATCTGTTGCTTGAGATCATTTACCTCCTGTTTCAGACCCATGAGGTTGTGGGCCAGGAAGATGATGACCTTGGTGAGCTTTTTGTAGCCATAACTCTCACTTGAGTCATGAGTCTGCGGTACTCTTCCCTCAGTGTCCATTTGCTTTCGGCTCAGTAGGTGGTCGTCGGCCCTGGGTAGGGGGTGTTCCTCACAACGCCTGGCCAGTCCTCTTTGGTCTGCATTCTGGGCAGTTACTTTGAGCATGTGCAACATTTTGACAAACTTGTGTTGAGAGTAAGGGCTAGAGACTACTACAAGATCAAAACAGAGTGTGAATGCTAAGATAGGTTTGGGTCAGCATATGTTTACTGAAAAGGGCGTAAACAGGCTTTTGATTGATGACTTAAGA
>NW_015509609.1:3713-5069 GCF_001515645.1 Sinocyclocheilus grahami
ATTCAGGAAGGATACATCTAAGATAGTTAAATTCGCTGAGACGAATTAAAGATTGGGAAACATAGAAAAAGAAGAAAAAGGAAAAGAAAGTGAAAAATCAGAAACCATGGATTAGGTTAAATTCAAATTACTTTACACTGCATACACACATGCTGTATTTAAAAGCTTCAATTAAAGAGTGCTAACCCCTAATTTTTAAAGCTATTTGGTAGCTTAGCCTAAGATTAACTATGCTAAGTTGTGTTAGCTTAGCTGCTTCAGGTGGTTTGTTTACAACATGGCATGTTGTGCTATGTGAAGTTAGCGCTTCCCGTGACAAGTTGTTGTCACGTTAACCAATGCATGCCAGTGCAATTCAAGCAGTTTAGTGTCTGCCTATTTTAAAAAAGTTGCCCACAGTTTTAGAACGTGGTGCTTTCAGTCCTTCAAGACTTGTTGCATTAAATAAGCACTTCTGTGAGTGCTTCTCTAATGTAACAATAAACTTCTTGCACTTGTTTAAAGAATTACAAAACGGGTTTACTGTAAGTTAAAACTGGTTTAAACATATATGTAGTTATGTGTGCCTCACACATGAATACTAAAGTACAGTATTACACCTTTAATTTCACTCAGTGAGTGAAACACAGTAATGACCACCAGGTTGCTAGGCTTGTATATATGCAGTCAAAGTGTAGATGAATTGCTTCAATCTAATTATAAACTATAAGGCCTTTATGCTGTAGGAAGAGGAGCAACACTCAAATCTACCTTGATATAACTGTACTGAGATTTCTTCTTCAAAGAAACAATTTAAACAATACTGCAATTTTGTGATTTCTTCACTAAAGCATTATACATTATGGTACAGTTTGGACATGCCGCTGAGTTGAGATTCAGACTTATGCTTTGTCAGAACAGATTTATGCTTTAATACTGAAATTAGGGTTTCTTTGCTAAAAATCAGATTAACCTTACACTGATACCATTAAGCATGAAATACATAAAGACTCTTCCAATCATAATAGTGGTACCAATTCAACCCCCCACTTTATCTGCATCTAAACAAGCCAGCAAACAGGGACACAACAGGGCATCTCAAGTCACGCCCTATTTTAACCTGGACTATCACACACACACTTTTAAGTTGACAGTGTTTAAACTCATAACTTTCGTTTTATCACGCCCGCATTCTCTCCACCAATCTCTGTAGCGAATCAGCTCATGGGGAAATATGAATAATTAATCATAACTAGTTATAATTAATTATGAATATTTTAGATCCGCTGTAGATATTTAGCTGACCACTCAGGGTCAACCGTCTTGTCAATTCTAAGAACGTTAATTTCCTGGTTAAAGGAAATAACCTTCTTACTG
>NW_015509609.1:5697-6541 GCF_001515645.1 Sinocyclocheilus grahami
CATACAGTTGGTATAGGAAAGGGTTAAAGCTTAACCCTTTAAAGAGAAGAGAAATAAGAACATGAAGTTATTGAACCATTTGCATATTCAGCAGATTTACTCCTGAGGGAAACATCAGATTCTTAGTTCAAACACACCTTTGTAAAAAGGTGAAAATGATACCTAATGTATCAATTAATAAGACTAAGTTTGGATACTTGCAAGTCTCATCTGTCTGAAATAAATGTTTGATGCAATCTGAAGGCTCACGTGGATCTTGCTGAAGTTGGTTGATGAAAAAGAACCAGTTTGAGTCAGAGAATCTTGGTGAAATGGAAAGGTCGAGGCCGAAGGCCTGGCACAAGACTTAGGATGTCCTGGAGTGCATTTTTCTCACATCCTCTCAGAATTCCAACAAACCACCGACTCATGGGCGGGTCCCTGGAGCGGGGCCTTTAAGGTCTCGGAAGAGTCACGCCTCTCAAGATGGGCTTGTCCAATGAGAAGGGCAGAAATTCCAAGCGTGAGTTTGCAATTGCTGGAGGATTTTACGACCCTTTGTTTGAGGGCATGGTAATTTACAAATGTAATTCGCTTGGAGTGTGGATGCCCAAACTACTAATAATGATTCTTAGAACACTAATATGTTGCATAGGTATAAACATACAATATACACTCTCAATTAGATCATCCGAATACTAATTCATGGATACTAAACATGGTAGGGTTATATATATATAAGCTGACAGGAGTGAGTGTTTCGATCATAAACCTGCATAAAACCGTATACAATCTCGAAGACAAAATACACGATGACAATAATATACACAATGACCTGAAGGATACACTGTTCATTCAAAGAAAG
>NW_015509609.1:6811-12603 GCF_001515645.1 Sinocyclocheilus grahami
CCTCTCTTTCAGACAGACGAGACGTGCAAGTATTCAAACTTAGTTTTATTAATTGATACAATCACCTTTACAAAGGTGCATTTGAACTAATCTGATGTTTCCTTCAGGCTGTAGATCTGCTGAATATGCAAATGGTTCCATAACTTCATTCCTTATTTCTCTCCTCTTCACTGCTTAAGCTTTAACCCTTTCCTATACCAACTGTATGTGCGTGTGTGTGTATGTGTATGTTAGACTAGTTTCAGTGTTTATGTAGTATGTTAGACTAGTTTGTGTTTATGTAGTTAATAAAGTCTTACTTGTATCACACTTGACGTTGTTCATTGTTTGCTCATAACTGGAATCCCTAATCATGCAGATTTATGCTACAGGCTCTGTGTAGAGTTGTACAGTAAGAAAGTTATTTCCCGTAACCAGGAAATTAACGTTCTTAGAATTGACAGACAGTTGACCCTGAGAGGTCAAGTAAATATCTACAGCGGATCTAAATATTTATAATTAATTATAACTAGTTATGATTAATTATTCATATTTCCCCATGAGCTGATTCGCTACATCGCCATAACAGCTACACAATTTAAAAGTGAAAGCCACATGTTTTTCCCATGGTTAGTTTAAATCAGTGGGTAACTCTCTATTTCTAAGTTTTATAAATGATTTTCTAACATATGTGAATTTTTCTTAAAGGCTACCAGGAAAGCCACATAACCAAGTTCATAAAATTAATTCACAATATGCACCCTACAGCCTCCCCACAAGCTCCGTCCATGAATGAGAGTCATTTATTAAACCTACCCAGGCCATACTACGGCAGCAATAGCGCGTGGACGACCTTTCTCTATGGGTCAATACTTTGAGCATAACAATGCTGTATATGAAGAAATGTGACAATGAGGATTGTTTCAGCTGAGCACACAGCATATGATGCTATCATTGATGATGTTTTATCTTCATTCTGCAACAACCACAGTATTTCCGTCATTTCATTAGGAGGAGTGGAGACATATTTGTGTGTCTTGGACACTAGAGACAAAGATGGATTAATGCACAGGCCTGCTGAGCATCTGCCCAGGGCTCCTGACCAGTAGGGGGGCCCTGATGAGCTGCACAAACGGTTAATATTTTTGTTTCTGGAATAATTCTTCTTGTATGCCAATAACAGAGCAATCTTGAATGTAGATGTTGTATTAAATTCCAAAATAATATTCATTTCCGTTTCTATCAGTTTCATGTTGTTGTTTTTAACAATAACACAAAAATGATTCCAATATGAAAGGCCCCTGATGTGCCCAGAGCACTCCCAACATTATAATTTATACCTGACTTCAGATCCTAAGTAGCATAATAGCAAAAGGACTGATTCAACAGAAAGCAGAGATTGCAAACCATTGCTCTCATTTGGCTTCATCTGACAATGTCAGTGGTTTCTGTGGTTTAGCACTGTCCACAATTGATTAATGCTCTCTGATAGGCTTCAAAGAGAGGTTTGATAATAAACATTTGATTAGAAGATCACCACTGTAGGAGATATTAGCTTTATTTCAAAACATAGTGAGCTGCCTTGCTGACTACATACTGTAGGCAGCTGCCTTTTAAGGCAACATTCTAATTGTCATTAAAGGAATGGTTTACCCAAAAATGAAAATTTGCTGAAAATGTACTCACCCTTAAGCCATCCAAGATGTAGATAATTTTGTGTCTTCATTTGAACAGATTTGGAGAAATTTAACATTACACCACGACCACTTGCTCACCAATGGATCCTCTGTTGTGAATGGATGCCGTCAGAATGACAGTCCAAAAGAGCTGATAAAAACATCACAATGATCCACAAATAATCCACACAACTCCAGTACATCAACTAATGACTTGTGAAACAATAGGCTGCTTGTTTAAGAAACAAATCCATCATTAAAGGGTTAGTTCACCCAAAAATGAAAATTAGCCCATAAATTACTCACCCTCAAGTCATCCTAGGTGTCCTATATCATCCTATATGACTTTCTTCATTCAGACGAATCCAGTCGGAGTTATATTAAAAATTGTCTTTCATCTTTCAAGCTGTTTAATGCCACTCAGCGGGTGTTGCATGCATCAGTCCAAAAGAAGTTAAATAAAAAGCGCCCATCCATAAAAAAAGTGTCTCACATGGCTCCGGGGGGGTGAACAAAGGCCTCCTGTAGCAAATCGATGCGTTTTTGTAAGAATAATATCCATATTCAAAACGTAATTTAGCATGTTTAATCACTTTAATGTAGCTTGTGCCAGCAGTTGTGCACGGAAGCAGCTCCGGACGGATGACGCACGTGGTGAACTTGGTTATGTGGCTTTCCTGGTAGCCTTTAAGAAAAATTCACAGTGACGCACGTGGAAGCACAGGGGAGAGATCAAAACAACGGTCACTAATTAGAAGTACAAAACGAGGATTTGTAAAGAAGAATGTCGGAGGATTTCGATATAAGCCAAGAGGAGACTGGTTTTCCTTTGCTAAAGTAAGGAAACTTTGCTTCCTTTGCAACTGTTAACAAATGTTGGTTTTCACGAGACTCACCGGTGCATGCGCAACGCTGACCTCATACGTCATTAGCCCGGAACTGCTTCTGTGTACAACTGTTGGCACAAGCTACATTAAAGTGAATATTAAGTTGTGAATATGGATATTTTTCTTACAAAAACACATCTATTCGCTACAGGAGGACTTTGTTCACCCCCCGGAGCCGTGTGAGATACTTTTTTTTAATGGATGGGTGCTTTTTATTTAACTTCTTTTGGACTGAAGCACTGCAACACCCACTGGTTGGCAGTAAACAGCTTGAAAGATCAAAGACCATTTTTAATATAACTCCGATTGGATTTGTCTGAAAGAAGAAAGTCATATACACCTAGGATGACTTGAGGGTGAGTAATTTATGGGCTGATTTTCATTTTTGGGTGAATTAACCCTTTAAGGCATTTTAACTTTCAGCTGTCGCTTCTGACTAAAATAGTCTATGATCCATAATAACATTTCCTCCAGTGAAAAGGTCCATCCACTGCTGTCCTCTTGCATCAAGTCCATCAACAAACTTGTTTAGAGCTATCTTGGACTGTTTTCACTTATAAATGGTGCTTGAGCTGTGTATATTTCTCTCCTGATACAGACGAGAAAGTTAAAAATATCTTTAAAATATATTTTTAATTGCAAACATGCAGCTTTTTGCTTCGCAAGATGCTAATTGATGGACTGGAGTTCTGTTAATTGCTTGTGGATCATTGTGATGTTTTTATCAGCTGTTTGGACTCTCATTCTGACGGCACCCATTCACAACAGAGGATCCATTGGTGAGCAAGTGATGCAATGCTAAATTTCTCCAAATCTGTTCCAATGAAGGTGGCTTGAGGGTGAGTAAATTTACTTTAAATTTTAATTTCTGGGTGAACTATTCCTTTAATATTCTGTTAAGATGTTAAAATCCTCCGTATTTGTCCTATAAAATATTCTATGAACGTACAAATATGAGATATTGTTGCTGGAAATCTTTACTTCTGTATTGTAGTAGTGAGATTTAACTGATAGCATTGACAAAGGTCACTAATAAGGCATTGTTATCTGTAATGTAACTACAAGTGGCCCTGATGAGAACTTGCAGGTCTAATTAAGCTTGTATTAATTTATTATTTTAATAAACAGTGGGATTTTAGATAATAGCAGCAGAGCTGTGGTCATTTGTCAGAATCTGATTAATAGCTGGCTCTAGATCGTGAGAGATGAGTAGACGCTTTTTAATTTATTGGCTAAACATGCTTGGCACCTTCTCCACTCATTTCACATTTAAAAAGACTTTAATGGATGCGCCCCATTTCTGCTGTACTGCTGAGCCAACTGTATTATTCCACCAATTAGAGATGACTCATCTGTGCCTACAAGACAGGAAATCTCCAGAAACTGAAACAATAATGACACTTAGTCAGATGTGAGGCATGCCATGTGTAAATGTTAAAAAAGGACTGAAAGCAAACAGAGATCAAATTTAGAATTAATATTTAGTACTGCGCACCACTCTGTTTTCATATAATCACATAGATAGATAGATAGATAGATAGATAGATAGATAGATAGATAGATAAGCATTTTAAGAGTAATATACATGTCAGAAAAACAGTTTTTTTTCACGATTTATAAAACACAAACAAGAAAGCATGGTGAAGTGCCAGAATCTTCCACACTTGCCAGGAAAAAACTAAATGTGGATCAGCGGTTGGATTTACTTTTTTTGATTAACCTTTATTGTTTTTTTTTTTGTTTGTTTGTTTTGTTTTGGCCTTTGCAATTTGAATGAATTTACACATCAGACAGACAGCCAAAGAGAATGAATGAGTTTCTCCTCTAATGCTGAAATCAGTATAGGGATGGTGAGCCTGGTATTATTCATATATAAATATTATTGCCATAATGTCAAATGTTATTTATTATGAATGACAAAAGCAAAAATATACAGTTATATAAAATTATATACAATTATTATATTAATATTCTCTCTCTCTCTCTAGCTCTCTTTCAAACTGAAAAAGAAATAAAGAATTGGTGCCCTTTTTCACTTTTGTGCTCTGATTTAAAGCTCCTTTCCAAAGCGTTGGCCATTAGGTTGAGGGAGGTGGTTGGGCAAGTTATTGATCTCGATCAAACTTAATGTGTGCCTAGCAGGTCTATTTTTGATCATGTCTATCTAATTTGGGATATTTTGGACATTTCTAGTGTAATGACTTGATTACTTAATTTTAGGGAATTAATTATTATTAATTAATTCAGGTTTTGAAAGGACTCGGATCTGAAAATTCGAGGTCCACCTGATTAAAACTGATTTCAAATTTGTTATTTTACACTTTAAATCAACGGTCGTCCAGCGAGCCGTGACCTCAGTATATTTTAACAAATTGAATATGTATTTTCCCCGGCCACAGGTCAATACAATTATGATAATTTGTAAGCTCTTAAAGAGGTAACAATGATCTTTGGCAAAGGTTTTGACTTTAAAATGTCACGACACCAGACAATGATCCTTTATAAATTAAACATGAATTTTATTGGCTATTCTAGATTACATTAAAACTAGGCTAAAACACACACACACACACACACACATATACAGCTCAGAAAATTGAAGGAATGAGTTAACGGAGTTGCATGAAGTTTCAAAGTTCTAACACTCGTTTCCATGAGTGGTTTTAAATTTAACCCGAGAGAACTCACAAAGCAGATATTTGGCTTATGTTTACTGCTTAAATTAGCTCGACACCAGTTCAGCAGAGATAAGATTTTGTTTGTTTACTTGCGTTTGGCTTTGGTGACAGCTGAGTTGTTGAGACGGTTTTGGTTTGGCTGCTGGAGGGAAATTCCGTTGCTGATTGGTTGGTCGCCTTGGCGCCGGAATGACGTTTGGATGACATCCTTTGGGGAAGCCCTCAGTGGATTGGTTGTGTAGCGAATCAGCTCATGGGGAAATATGAATAATTAATCATAACTAGTTAATGATTTTATATATTATATATGATATATTATAAATATTTAGATCCGCTGTAGATATTTACTTGACCTCTCAGGGTCAACTGTCTGTCAATTCTAAGAACGTTAATTTCCTGGTTAAGGGAAATAACTTTCTTACTGTACAATTCTACAAAGAGCTTGTAGCATAAATCTGCATGATTAAGTGACTCCAGTTATGAGCAAACAATGAACAACATCAAGTGTGATACAAGTAAGGCTTTATTAACTACATAAACACTTAAACTAGTCTAACATACTACATAAACAC
>NW_015509609.1:13264-13843 GCF_001515645.1 Sinocyclocheilus grahami
AGAAATCTGATGTTTGTGGTGTCGCTTGGCTCTTGTGGCGGCACAGACTTGAGATTGCCTGAGTTGTGTTGGTCGAGGTTTTGCTGATGGGAATGTGGGCCCGTTGCTCAATCCAATGTTGTCTGGCTACTTCTGGGGTGTCGACCGGTTTCAAGGGATGCTCCTCACTTGGAGGAGTCTGATGCTGTGTTGCGTCAGGCAAGGAGTCAGAAGTTTGTCCTTCTCAGTACTCCTTAGTTGAGTTTTGTTCAAGGAGCTCTTTTGCAAGTGTCAGCAGCTCCTGTAACCCAGAAGTAGGCGTGTCCAGCTGTCCTTGTGTAGCCTCCGTTCAGCACCTGTGTGAAGGGTGTGGAGGAGGATGTTGTGGTGGACTGCTGTTAAATGTACGGAAAATTCATTTTAAGACATAATAAAACAGACGATGAACACTATTAACAGCAATTATTATATGATGCAATCAAACTTTTAGCAAAACGTGGTAGTTCTGTATGTTGTTTCCTGGTTGGCATCATCTAAGTTCCTCTGAGGGGTTGGCATATGGAGCGCAGCGTCCTGGAGATGTTGTCCGACAGGAGTTCC
>NW_015509609.1:14055-14621 GCF_001515645.1 Sinocyclocheilus grahami
CAGTCACACCATTGACAGTCAGAGGAGCATGCTGAGTGCGCACTCACCTGAATTCTTGAATATGGAACTTGAATCGAAATTCAATGAAGATTCAAGTCTCTCAAGATGGGCTTGTCCAATGAGAAAGGCCGAAATCCCAAGTGGGAGTTTGGAGATACTGGGGAGTTTTTATGACATTTTGTGGGGAAGCATGGTAATTTGCATATGGAACTTGAATCGAAATGACTAAAGATTCTCAGGACACTAATATATTGCCTATGTACCAACATATAATATACATGCTTGTTTCGATCATCAGAAGGCGAATTCATAGATACTAAACATGGTAGGATTACATATAGGCAGGATGACAGGAATGGGTTCCATCATAAGCATGCATAAAATAGTCTAAAAATATCAAAGACAACATACACCATGACCTGAAGGATACACTGTTCATTCAAAGAAAGGTTTTCCTATGAATTAATTAGTAGAAAAGTCAATTGCTACTGTGCCTTGTGCCTCTTGCGATGGAACATGCAGTTATTTTCCCTGCTTCGCATTCCATTAGGTCGTAAATGTATCTG
>NW_015509610.1:0-561 GCF_001515645.1 Sinocyclocheilus grahami
GTCTTTGGCTCACCTTCAGTTTGGTTTCCAGCAGTTCCACGCTGGTGACCAGGTGTGTAACTCCACACTCATTCAATCCGAAAGCCACTGCCTCTTCTCCTAGAGTTGCATAAAAGGTGACCACTACAAAAACCCACAAGAAACGGAAATGAACAAAAGAAGATAAAGACGAAGACATTCATTCAATCTTGAGATGTCACAGTACATCTGTGTGTCATCACATTAAAGCATTAAGGGATAAAACCTATGATTCATTTGAAATCATTTTTCCCTAGGGGAAAAAAAGAGAGAAAGTGTGGTAAGTAAGAGTAAAAATAATCTGTTTCCTTACATGGGAAATTGCGTCTAAAGCAGGTCTGAGCCGTGATCATCCACTCTGCCCTTGTCTCACAGAAAATAGCGATGGTGTTTTTTGGCTGTTGGCCCAGTGCTGTCAGTCCACTCCCAAACTGACTGACCTGAATGTCCATCTCCTCATAGGATACCCATTTATAATCGCCCAGAATTAACTGCCAAGACAAAACCATCAAACACCTTCATATTAAAAAATACTTCTTCAAC
>NW_015509610.1:2685-7365 GCF_001515645.1 Sinocyclocheilus grahami
AATAAATTACATTTTAAAATATAATAAAATAGAAAACAGTTATTTCAAATTGTAATATTTCACTATTTTACCGTTTTACTGTATTTTTATTAAATAAATGCTGCTTTGGTTAGAGTAAAAGACTTCTTTTAAGAAACAAAAATATCTTACGACCCCAAACCTTTAAACAGTTGGGCACATTTATAAATAAAATTTGTTTAAGATGTAACTATTATCATACTTTATGCACACAGGCCAGTTTAGGAGAGTCACTTGTTTAGACCAGCGCATGATATAAGCTAAATTACAAAGGTCATGTGAACAACCTCACTAAATGAATTGGATTAAAGCAGAAAATTAGAATTGGACACTTTGGCTTGCATTGTGATCACAGCCGTACAGAATATGTCCGAGGAGGATGTACCTTTTTGAAGACCTTCCCATTCGGCTGAGTCTCATTTTCTTCGCTCAGAACTTCTCTGGTTCCCAGGCAGTCCGCTTTTCCGAAACGCTCCACCGCATAGTCAAACAGCTTATCTAGGGTGTCTTTTCCAGGAAAGTCCTCCGTGACCAGGGAGTCGAAGCGATCCACGGCTCGATACGGCCCTTCAGCCCGACCGGTGGTTGACCTGGATTTGACTCTCTTTGCCAGGGCTTTCTTTTTCTGGGCTCCAGTCAGGAAGTACCATGGTAGAAAGCTCAAGAGGGAGTAGAGCCATACTACTGCATGCACTGGGAACAAGAGAACGGCACTCGGGTCCATGTTCAGACGCACGTCTGCTGAGAAGCTGAAGGGGACTGAAAGATGGAAGGGATCAGGCGAAGCCTGGAACAGAGCGAGTTTGTTGTTGCCCTGTGTCCAACTGAGGATCCCAGGATCGAAGTTCAGAAAGATAAGGAAAGAGTCCAATATGTGGCTCCAAAATGTGCAACCTGATGAAAATCACAATCAAAGGGAATGCATGTTATTCAAGTGTACTCATCTAAAACACAAACCTACGAGACATTTCTATGAGAAAAACATGTTTGAGGCTTCAAGCGGAACAGTCTGTATTCTGTTTATGGGACAAGCGAGGCTTGGTCACATGTGCCACAGAAAAGACACATTCCTGGCCAGAGAATAGTGTTTCTCTGGTTCTCAATTAACGACTAGTATAAAGTCACAAACATCCTGCGAAGGCTGCCCTAGCCTAAAGACAGGGTGGACTGATGAACAAAATTACATGATATTACCACACATCTATTAACGTCATAGAAGAAACTTGACACACTTGTTCTATCTACTGTTCCAGTTGCTGCAATGCCAAGGCCATGGGTTAGATTTCAAAGGAAACACCCAAAATAATTAACAGAAATCTGTTTCATTGAGTTTAGCAGAAAGACTTTATCTCTGTCATTAGCCACGTAAGTGACCTCTGGCTTAAGATAACTATTTCAAGAGTCATGAAGATAAAGGTC
This sequence comes from Sinocyclocheilus grahami, assembly GCF_001515645.1. Lineage (NCBI taxonomy): Eukaryota > Metazoa > Chordata > Actinopteri > Cypriniformes > Cyprinidae > Sinocyclocheilus > Sinocyclocheilus grahami. The sequence continues at coordinate 4,123 of NW_015509610.1, forward strand.
ATCTCTTGATCACATGACTGGTGTCAGATTAAGGAAGTAGAAATGAGTTGCCCATAAATGGATACAACAGGAACAACATCACCTTAACACTTCTGTTACAACCAGTACACAATTTACATAGGTTTTCATCGTCCTGTTACTGTGCTGCCAAGCTGTGCATTGTCTATGAAAATGGATCCCTCTAAACACAAGTCCTTACTGACGGTGATGACGAGTGTGACCAACTGCAGGGGTCTGTTGCAAAAGTATGAGCTAAAGGCAGAAGGTTAATGTAAGACATAGTCCACTGACTCAGGCAGACACTCAATAACAGCAGATAACCAAAGCCCCCTTACTATGGCAGCTAGTAATCTCTCTCGTTTGTTTATGCTAACAATAGTTTGGTACAGAGATCAAGTCGTGATCAGCTCTGGCGAAATGGCATGTGATGTTGACACAATCCACAACCTGATATGAAGTTCACCGATTGAGCAAAACAAAAGTCTGCTATTCTAATATAAGAAAGACCACCTACTGGTCAACTAGTGCTTTTTTAGAGGCCGAAATGTAATTTCTGAACTTTTTTTGTCTAAATAAAAACACTAAAAAATAAACCATTTTTAAATGCTAGTAGTGAATGTAGACATCAAGATTTGAATGTTTCACATAGTTATTCATTTTGTGATTTGCTAAATAGAACATTTAACACTGTTATTAAATTATAAGTGTAAGAAAGACCACCAACTTTACTGGACAAAGCTGATACAAATATAACGCACATTACGGATCCAGCGTTTTTAAAATTCTGGCAATAAGTCTATAATGATTTTTATGTTATGGTAAATAATCAATAAATTGTTGATATTCATAAAAAATGTTGGTATAAAAACTCAAATCAACTCAAATTTGAAATGCTATAAATGAATTTAGACATCACTACTATTTGCTCAAATTAGCATTTAACAGTGTTAATTAAAAAACATTACCCTTACCATCATCTAATGTAAAAACAGGAAAAATGGAGTATCTACAATTAAATGTCATATACTTTCATTCACGTACCTTTACTCTAGGAATATCGAATTAATGAAAGCTCTTCCCTTGCTCTTCCAAAGGTAATTACATGACCTAATAACAAATTAACTTACGAAGAGACAAATGTTGATGCTGGCTGACTGGTGCAATTTTTTTTTAATCTGCCCTGTACAAAGGTTATACTCAATGTGAACCCTAAAGCCTGGTGAGAGTGGTCAGTTGAGAAGACAGCCAATGATATCAATCCCTCCAGCTCACCCGGGTCAGATCTTAAGCAGGTGGACACACAGCGGACTGGAATAGATTGATTGGATCCTGGATCAGATCCTATTATCTTTGTAGCATTTATCATCATCTTTTACAAACCGACCTCTGTTTACTAAAAGGACAAGACCTTGTGTCAGGTTGACCTGAACGTACACTTTCAAAGTACACATCAATAATGCTACTGAGTGGCAGTTCTTATACAAATATTAACATAACCCACTGATGATGTTGTCATGCCAGTTCCACTTTAGAAAGTCTAACTATCTGTAACATGTAGGTTTAAAGGTCAGATAACGTTAGACATGTCAGAAAACATTAATAAAGGGGACTTGATCTAATAATCTTCGATAATAAAACCGATACAATTGTAGAAATTCAAAATGCCATCTCGGCTCTAGCACTCGAGACGCAGCTACACGTGTTCAGTCCATCACTGTGGAAATGGCTCGTTATGATCAATGAAACGCTCGACTTCACCCAGATCTCTCTGATTAATGGAACCCGGTACAGCTCTTTTATTCCGCCTAGTCTGATCATTTGAATGTGATGAAGAAGAAGAAGATGATGATGATGAAGGCGCTCTTCGTCAAACGCATCATCATCACAGCCAAGACATGCTTTTCCATCACATTAACTCATCATGTATTAAAACAATATTTACACACTTTAAGCTTCATTCAGACCAAGTAATGACGTGTAATATTCAGATGTGGTGAAACAGCCTGCTGTTAGCCAGCTAGCGTCCCCTTTATCTCTTTCAGCCATCTATGAAGTTGTCGCAGTAAACAAGAAAAAAAAAAAGAAAAACAATCCCCTCGTTAAGCATCACTGAGGTGAGAGATTACAGTAATGTAGTCTCTCCCCGGCTTTTAGTCTCTTACCTTCTTCACAGCCGGATCGGGCGCTCGAGTCTCTCGCTGCCGAGCGCAATGACCGGCAGTTACCTCCAGCGCGTGCTGTCACACCCGGAAATATTGCGTCATCTGACTCCATATTTTTCAGCCAATAGTAGTCTAGACAATGAAGCAAAAGCGACTTCCTGTTACTGCCAGTGCACTTCAGGTCACGACAATAATAGTTCTAGTGATAATATTAGCAATAACACACTTAAGACACACATTTCATGTTCTGTAGTATCAGAAACAAATAAATAATAAGCAAATAATGGTAAAAAGCGAATTGTAAAATCCTAATCTAGAATCTAGACTGTGAAGTAGGAGCATGTATTTGGTGTTTCAGGGTAGTAATATAATTCAGGATGTAATATTAATATAATATTCTTGTTCTGTAGTTTAAAAAAATGTACTTATGCAGTACAGCATCAGTAAGACTTATTGGAAATATTCGTGACATGTGACCGAGTATGGTTACCCATACTAGGAATTAGTGCTCTGCATTTAACCCATCCTAAGTGCACACACACAGCAGTGAACACACACACACACACACACACACACACACCGTGAACACACACACACAGCAGTGAACACACACACACACACACACACACCGTGAACACACACACACCCGGAGCAGTGGGCAGCCATTTATGCTGCGGCGCCCGGGGAGCAGTTGGGGGTTCGGTGCCTTGCTCAAAGGCACCTCAGTCGTGGTATTGAAGGTGGAAGAGAGCGCTGTGCAATTCCTGCCGGACCTGAGACTCGAACCTGCAACTTTTGGGTTACGAGTCTGACTCTCTAACCATTAGGCCACGACTTCCCCAAATATGATGCTACAACAAAATTTGTGGGTAAAAAAAACATTAATCAAAACAGTTTGCTCATTAAGATCAATTTTATTGGCTGCTATTCACATGGTCATATTAAAAAATTCCAATATTCCATGACCGCAAAATGCTGTGTTGCAGATTAATCAAATGCAAAAGCTGTTCAGTCCATTTACTTTTTGCCTTCAACCATGATGATGTGGTAACCAAACTTTGTTTTCACAGGAGGATCGGTG
>NW_015509610.1:12480-14621 GCF_001515645.1 Sinocyclocheilus grahami
TTTAGTACATCAGGTTAAACTAAATGAAAATGAGAATTTTTGCTTTGGCAACTAGCTGAAATAATGTTATAATACATTTTATTTATATATATATATATATATAGAGAGAGAGAGCGAGAGAGAGATAGATATAATTTCAGTAAGCAGTTATAGTATTTGTATGTAACATTTTTATGCAGATACAATATACATTAGGGATGCACGATATATCGGCCACCATATCGGTATCGGCCGATAAATGCTATTTTTTTCTGTTATCGGTATCGGCCCAATAAGAAAATTTGGCCGATATCTTAAAGCCGATAAATAATGCATTATTTCCTTCAGAGACACTTCAGATGCGCGCTGTTCGTTTGCAGCCTTTTGTGCAATTGTACGTTGTAATATTGTGTTTATTTGATGTATATCTGATTTATCTCATATAGAATGCGTTTGGTTAAGTTAAAAGAGCGCTTCAGTTTACCGGTGATCGTCTTTAGCTCAGCGCACGCAGCTCAAACAGCAGTGCACAACATTAATAACTATGATTGGGAATGTTGTGTATATAACATTCTAATGAGCACATTATTATAATAAAACGTTGTGCATTCTTTGGGTTTAGTTGCTGTGTTTCAGCGCGTTGTTATGGGAAGAGCGCATCCACAACGGGATCACACATTCTGACTATAGCATGCAATAACTGCGTCATTTTGTACATATATAAGTTGTAATATTATGTTTATGTTGTATTAATATTAATCTCAGGATGCATTTCCTTGATTTAAATAAGCTGCCAGCAAAACGCTTCAGTTTACCATGTTCATTCAGCTCTTCAGCTTCAGCACGCGCAGCTCAAACGGCTGCTGTTTAAAACAGTGGTATTCATTTGTTACTTTTTCAAAATTAATATTATGTTATTAATAATAACAACCACTTGTATTTTTCTATTATTATTTTCATCAACAATATGGTTTAGTAATTAAAATCATTTAATTATTGTCCGTGCAGAGGCTATTCCGTTTTATTGATCTATGGCGCATTCATTTTGATTCTTTACACGTGTAATGATGTCCAGTGACTTGTTTGCATTATTTATGCATTATTTTATTTGTAAGACTTTTTTATGACTAAATTTGGTAATGGGAGAGTAAAATTATTTTTAAAACATACACCGTTCAAACTAGGCTGCTTATGTTGAAGTGTTCGGGATGTGGTTTTTAATGATGAGACCTTTTTTGTAATCAGGCTCTCAAAAAGTATATAACAATTTGGATATAGATTTATCGGCCAACATATCGGTTATCGGCTTTCAAAAATAAAGGATTATCGGTATCGGCCAAAATTTTCATATCGGTGCATCCCTACTATACATATGTTTACCTTTACAGCTGTACCACCTTTCTGAGCCTTCTCCTTCTTATCACTGTCCCCACTGCCTGAAGCAGCAGCCCCTGTCCAAATACAAATGTATATTAGTATCTTAAAAGTACAACTATGCAACTAAGATAATACCTATGCATCTGCATGTGCACTTGCTCTATTAAGCATTTTGAAATAACCATATTAAGCGAATCCCACATTTGGCCACATTCCTCACGCAATTCATACTTTGACACATTTAGTAAAGATCCAATAGCCTGAAATGTTTCATTAACACTAGATTATACAAAAAAAAATCAACAGAAATACAGCAGAGTGTAACAATGTTTACAATCTGTAAGCCATAAACACTACCAGATAGCTAGCATGTCAGCATAAATATTAGTGCAGCAATCAAATTATATGCTATAAATGTCGATATGGTGTCATTTGTTAGATTTTGTTCATGAAGCATCATATATTTGTTGTTTACCTTTAGCGCCTTTGCCACCCTTTCCTTTCGGTGGCATCTCCTCGTGTCGGATTAACGTTACACCTCAGCTAGCACAGAAGAGCTAGTCACAGATTCCCACGCGGTTAGACTGAAAACTACACAGCAGCTTTTTTTTAGCCTACAGTTTTTATTTATTTCTTTATGGTGATGACCAATAGATGGGTTCATATGTTTTCTTTTAAAAAATAAAACAGATTATAATAGTAGAATTGTCAATGACATTTCTGCGCAAATGTGCCCAGCAATCAGTGTTGCCAATTTAGCAATTTTGTTGCTAAATTTAGCAACT
>NW_015509611.1:0-688 GCF_001515645.1 Sinocyclocheilus grahami
ATAAATATGTATATATATTACCTTTTATACCCCCCCAACCCAACCCAACGGCGCCCTTCACAATCACATAATATTTCATGACTTCAAACACGCTCTTGAGAACTGGAGGGTTCACAAATGGACTTTTCGTTATACACCTGAGGACCTGTAACGTAGAATTCTTTGAACATGATCCCAACAAATTTTTTCCTCAAAGTCCAAATAAACAACAAAAACACTCGCGTGATCTACACAGTAAAAGAGGATGTTTGATCTGAAAATGTTTGATCTGTTTTTGGAATATCTATGTCCTTGTACACATGAATGCTCACGGAAATCCATTATTCCCTGTGTTCTGTAGCTCATGGCAACAGGTGTTTGATATTACTAAATGTGAAACACTGCCCTCCTTTGGTGTAATAGTGAAGTGCACGTTTAAAAAGAGTTTGCACAAACAAAACTAAATTGTTTGTTTGTTTGTTTATTTGTTTTTACAATCCATCCGTTTTTTTTCTGAAATATTATTTGTGCCTGCAGCATTTGTGCCTGCAGCATTTGTGTGAATTAAAAAAGCATTTTTTATTTCAGTGGTTCTCAACTACAGGGATGGGACTTCACTAGTATATATATAATTTAATATAAGGTAAAGCAGCTTAAACTCAAGACATGGGCACATAACCAGTCTGTGGGAGCCAGAATTCTTGCTGGT
>NW_015509611.1:4518-5566 GCF_001515645.1 Sinocyclocheilus grahami
AGATTTACAGTGTTCTAAAATAGTTTCCATCTCTTTATGACTTCACATGTTTTATTTCTGTTTCATTAGTGTCATTTGGTGACAGAGGGGCCAAATACGCTGAATCCCAAGTCTTAGAAAAAGAGACTGACTTAAAAGAATGCAGAAGTCTACAGAGAAGCTAAATGAACAATGTTTTAAAGCTGAAAAAGCAGCAGGAGTGATTTGTAAATATAGCACTCAAATGAGAGAACTCACAAAGAGTTGACCATGGTGCACCTTAATTGTCTCAAGATTCAACTCCGGTCTGCCTCTTTTTGTCTGAATAGATTAGTCCCCAGGTCAAAGTTTGGCGGGTCACCCTTCCCCCTCCCCCCATCATGAAATATTCACCACATTCTGCTGTTGTCAAAGCAACAGGCCTGACACTGCAAATCACAAAACAGGGGATTAAAGCAGAGGGGTTAAGTATGTAACATGCAGGTTTGAAATGTTTTAACCAATGAGAAACCAAAATGTTTGTGCTGGCGTGACCTATTTTTAGACTTCCTTTTCCTGCAACATTCTATACAAAACAATTCATATTCTGCTTCAGACTAGAGTCTAGGATGCCACTGATAGGCTACTATATGTCCCAGATTTAAAGTAGATGCTTCCTGTTTTACTACAGTGCCAAGAGATTGCATCAGCTACTAATGAATAGTTTTCTGATGAAACGACTCACTTCAAGTTATAAATGAGTCAATTGAGCATGTTAGTTTGTTGTCTCTATAAACTGCGCAGTTGGAGGTGAACAGGAAAAGCATTCTGCACTTCTTGATGGAGCCCGTGAACTCTGACCTGCTGGAAGAACATTCACATGCATCCTCCCCCACTCTTCAAACTAACTCTCAGAGTCAAAGTTGTTCTGCTCCACATCGCTGTGGAAAACAACAGGTTGCTGCATTCAGATCATTTCACATGTTCAATAACTAGGATGCATAAAGATCTGTAGTGCAGAGCGGAATGCAAACACTTTCTGGATCAGAATGCAAACGCCGCAAGAAAAGAAATGAGAAGAAGGTGTTCT
>NW_015509611.1:11887-13257 GCF_001515645.1 Sinocyclocheilus grahami
CGTAATTAATAATCACAATTTCAAGGGAATAATCGACAATTATGAATTTTGTCGTAATCGTGCAGCCCTATTTCAAATATATCCAACACACTGCACAAGTAGCTGGTCTTAATTTGACATGTCCATTTGTTGCCAGACTATTTTCACTGTGTTTGAGGTTTATGGCTTGAACTTGTGTTGACCTTGCAAAGTTGACCCTAGTCGTCCCCTCGACATTCAGCTATGACTTAACAAGCATTTTCAGTCCTCTCGCAACCCCTTATAGCTCAAGATCCGCTGACTGGAGGAAGGGACCATTAACGTTATCAGTGGCTTTGAGTACAGGCAGTGGGGACGCTAAAACAAAAGGCACAAGAGGGGCATTGTGAAGGATCAGCAGTAGATTACTGGAATTCGTTTTCCATGGCCTGAATAAGCTTCTAGTTCCCCCATCTGGACACATGAGAAAAGCTTACATTTGCAACTTTAATATTTTAATGCTATTGTTATACTGAAGCAATTTGAGGCTGATTAGCCATTAGTGTCATTTGGATTCAAAAGACATAATAATGGGCGTCGCAAATGTAAGATACTTTTGGTGAAGTGTGTGCAGTAATGTTTTATGATGCGTTCTGTTGATTATTAAAACATTCATAGCAGGGTAAATAGATTTTATGAGTTGACTTTATTGCTACAGTATGCATAATTTGTATTATAGCATGTCACAAAGCTGTTAAATGTTTCATTGCTGCATCATTACCTCTCATTGCTCATTAAATCAAACATGCACATACAGGAATAGATAGATAGATGAGAGAGAGGGCTGGAGGATTTGGTCATGCATATGTCATCAACTGGAGCAGTTTTACCTGTTGTGGATTAATTTGAATAACTGTCTGTTTGATAAACAGCTGACTGTTGTACATTGTCTAATAGAATCATAATCAGGAAAATGGCTTCAAGGACACACACACAGAGTTCAGTTTGAGAGACAAAGTCAACTGCTATTTATCCTCAGGGAAATATCCATACATTTTCTGAATTCTCACCATTGTGACCTTAATCCACCTTTGGTTTGAATTATGGAGAGTATGTTAAATAAAATGTGCAGTTGTTACCTTAAAGGGATAATTCACAAAAAAAAATAACGTTTTGTCATTTACTCACCTTCATGTCATTTAAACTGTCTTTTTTTCTGTAGAACATAGCTGATGTTAGGCAGAATGTCTGAGCCTCGCTTTTCCATACAATAAAAGTGAAAGGGGACTGAGGGTACTAAAAAAACGACCAAAATCTAAAACTACTAAAAAAGCATTGTAAAAGTAGACACATGACTTGTGCACTATATTCCAAGTCATCTAAAACTATACATTAGCTTTGGTTGATGAAAA
>NW_015509611.1:13422-14606 GCF_001515645.1 Sinocyclocheilus grahami
GTGGAGAATGGGAGCTGAAACTGTTTGGTTATCAATGCTCTTCTCTAAGTATCCTCTTCTGTGTTCCACAGAAAAAAAAATCATACAAGTTTGGAATGACATTAGGATGAGTAAATTATAACAGAATTTACATTTTAGATTGACTATCCCTATAAGTCACACAGGCTTGGAATGACATGACAGTGGAAATATTTTCATTTTTGGGTGAACTGTACCTTTAAGGAGCTATTTCTACTTATTTCTAAATCATGTTCTTCACTTGAATAAAAACAAATAATTTAGATGTTACTTCAAGAAGCACATGTTCAGGTTATGTTTGTAGTGTTGTATCTGCTAACGTACTAGCATTAGATTAGACATTTACACCAGTTGTCATAGAACCTGTCAAGTTCCAAGCAAGTTGTGCTAAGGCATCTAAATGTGATAATTATGGTGAATTTGACTACATCTTAACTGACAACACAGCCGAGATGACTGAGTTTGCAAATAAAATAACTTAATGAGTTGCTTAATACTTGTTAATATGCACCCTCTAGACAGACGAACAGACGCTCCTATTGAGTGGTGTGTTATATGTCTTCATTGCTCCCCCTGGCCATCTGATGGGGAGCTGGCACCACGGCCCAACAGCTCCAACACGCGTGGTCAACATGTGGGTGGTAATCCCTCTATTAGGGTAATCTGCTCAAACCACCAATCAATAAAGAGCATGCCCATCCTCCACCAGAGCCCTGTAACACGCAAAATTAGGGCTGAAGAAACATGATTTAATCACTGAGATTAAGTGCAGCTGAGGGGGAGGAGAGACTGCATGAAGAATTTAATTTGCAGAGTTAAGACGTCCAGGTTAAGACTGAACAGATGTCTTCCTAAATTGGTTGATATTTATTTGATTATTTACCTGTTTGTTTTTGATTAGACAGTAAATGGTCTGTGTTTTATAGTAAATACAGTGTTAGTTGCATACAGTTGTTCTGAAAAATCTTTGGACACTTAAGTCACACTTAAAGATCTATTAAAGGGTTCATGAACTGCCTTTTTTTATTATTTTGTAAAGTTCTCTGAGGTCTACTTATAATGTTATTAAGATTTTTACATCAAAAAACACCATAATTTAGAAGTAATAGGCTATTTTTCTTTCCTGTTTTGACCCCCCTCATCAGAACGCTCTGTTTGAATAGACG
>NW_015509612.1:0-593 GCF_001515645.1 Sinocyclocheilus grahami
TGGGTCCTGCCCCGAGCAGGCTGTAGTCTAGTCTTCCTAGCAGACAGCGTGGGTCTGAGGGCCGTCGTTTTCAATAGGAGACTTTAGCTATGAGAGTCCTGATGCTGTGGCTCAGGACCTCGGAGGGCAGGCCCCTCTGGGGAAGAGAGGTTCACACCACATTACACGGTGCCCGTCTCTCCTCAGTGACCTCAGGAGGTCGGTCTGCCAACCCTGCCGTGTTACAGGGCGCAGCGGTCTCCAGCGAGCGTTTCTCTCAGTTACTGCCCGGAAACGTAGCGGTACTAAGAGGCTCGCTACCTCTATGGAGGTATCAAGAGCAGCTAGTTCTGGGTACACCAGAGATCAGTCTCGAGAGACTGATTCCCTTAGTAGATTATTTAGCAGCGTGGAAGCTACTGCCAAATGTGTCTCAATGGGTCCTGCGTACTGTAGAAAGAGGCTACAGAATCCAGTCCAGTTCTCGCCCGCCTCGATTCAACGGGGCCCCCCACTCTAGTGGGTCCCGAGCAGGCTCTGGTATTAGAACAAGAAGTAGTTACTCTCTTAAAGAAGGAGGCCATCGAGGTGGTCCCTCCGCACGAGACAGACTC
>NW_015509612.1:7493-8800 GCF_001515645.1 Sinocyclocheilus grahami
TGTAAATGTATAATTGCCTTTTCATAATTTTTTTAAATTTTATTTACATTTGTAGTTAAAACAACTAAAAATAAATGTATTTTAAAGTTTAGAATTAGACAGCCTAATTCTTACGCTTACGCAGGCTTACGCTGAAAACAACAAAATGGAACCTCAAGGTTGATCTAGGAAAATGTGTGCAAATGTATAGGGCCCCATTCCTATATTTTGCCTGGGGCCCCCAATTCACTAAATCCGCCCCTGCTCATGACGCACGCTGTGACACACCTGTCATCTGTTGGGGGCGTAACTTAGTGATCTGCTTTTTGCACAAATAATTCTTCTTTATTTTTTTTTTTCTTCAACATTTTTCATGTGTGTGGGGAATGTGGCTGTAGCTGCATGATTACCATCTGTATGAGTGCACATCAGCATGTGATTACTGTGTGTATGACAGCTATCAGTGTGAATGCGGTCTATATGAACGAGCATTAGAGTGTGATTATTGACTATATGGCCGGCCATCTGTATGATTACCATCTGTATGACCACACATCAGCGTGTGATTACTGTGTGTATGAGCAGCTATCAGTGTGAATGCTGCAATCACAGTATGTACTTGGCATACATAGTTAATTCTTTTTTTTCTTATTTCTTTTTATTACTCAAAAAATATTCCTATTGTATTTTTCTAGTGCTCAAATAAATCACGTATACGATGTCTAAGATTCTGTCTATTGTTTTATAATTGAAAAACTATGCAGTGGTATGTAAATAGTGTGTATTTACAAATAGTTTGTAGAACGCTTCAATACATTTGGTAAATATTTTTCTTAAAAAGGGGGGACTAGACATAGTCTCAGACAAATGGTTGCAGGAATCTAATTTTTCATGGTATCTTCTTCAGATTTGAAATATAAACTCATAAGACGTGACTTTCAACCCATTACTTTTCTGGATTGCTCCAGGACTGATTTAATGTTTCTTTATATGAAATAATAAAAAAATAAATCTGTGTGGTACAATTTTTTTCAAGGCACTTCAGTGTCTATAACTTTTCTTTCCAAATACACTAAAATTGTGTGTGTAGCACACTGAAGTCATGAACTGTTACCATTTTAAGTTAGGTAGGTCATTTTCAGCTGTGAGTCCCAAAGTGGGGTGGGGGGGGGGGGGCAGGTTAACAGGTTAAAAAAAGATTTATATTTTGCTTTATGCTAGAATCCTTTAGTCCAAGGACACCTTGCAAATGTAAGTATGCGAGTGTAACTCAATATGCCCAACATTTTATCTGCCCGTCAGTGCTGAGTGGTCCGTTGTGGGAATAT
>NW_015509612.1:8843-10166 GCF_001515645.1 Sinocyclocheilus grahami
CATTTTATCTGCCCGTCAGTGCTGAGTGGTCCGTTGTGGGAATATCATCTCTGCCACCATGGTTCCCCACCCTATTGCTTGGTGCTGGGCCTGGATAATTAAAGAATGATAATTTCCCTGGGGACCAAAAGAACAAGCAGGGATCAGGAGTTCAGCTGCATGTCTCTGTGAGGGGGAACACACCAAAAATATATCTGCTGTTAGTTAAGCCTTAAATGGGGTCAGGTTGAATGTTGCTTTGGGCGCTCTCTGTTCCCTGACTGATGTGGGATGAGTGAGTCTCAGTGAGAGGAATACTCACCTCTCGTTCAGCTGATATCACTCATTACCTGACTGACATATATAAGAGTGGCCTTGATTTATCCTGTCATCTCGCCGAATAGTGCTGTTAAATTGTGTTTGTGTCAGTAAAGGCAGCTCGCATTTATAGGCATAAAGTGTATATTGCGGATGAACTGAGATGGCCGTATAAACCCATCCACAGTGTAGATATTGCCTCACAAATTCCTGCTTAATGCAGTCCCTTCCATGAGCAGGATATCGGTAATGATGATTCCATTGCAATCGAGAATGGGTACTTCTAGATGTTGGTATTTTTGCACCTCTGACCTTCGCTAATAGAGCTGGGGAAGCCTGGAGCTTAAACCCACCCTCCGCACCCCTCTAAAGAAGGGGCCACCAACTTTCTGCCTCGAGCCGCCATTGTGACTCCATGCCAAGGCAGACTGACAATCCAAGGGAAAATATGACACAAATGTGCTCATAAATCAATTCAGTATATGGCACAGCCACAAACAAACTAGTTTGTTGTCGGAGCAAAGGAAAAAATGTATGGGATGGGGGAAATATGAATTTGTGGGATATTAATGTGATGGTGAAGGTATCTGTTATCCACATTTATTTCTGTGGGAATGAGGAGGTACAAACCATTGTGTCTACATGATGAGCTAGTACTGTGTAGGTTACATTGCATATTCCAAAACAGCTTCACATGGATTAGAAAACAAGGGATTTTTTTTCCTTCTTATATAAAAAATTACTGTGATGAATAAATGGAGGAGATTCTTTTACTTTGTTGCTTTTACTGTGGGATCTTCGTTTTTCAGTGGCTTTTGTTATAGGGTAGAATGTGGACATAATTGTGATGTTTAAACTATTTTTATATCCACAGATAGTGTTCATTTTGGCAGGTTTTGTCATAGTTTATCATATTTATTTATTAACTTTAGTTCTATGGCTTTATTATAATGCCATATGTCAAGAATGTATGCTTGCAATGTTTAAGTTTATTTCAAGCAATATATATATATATATATATATATA
>NW_015509612.1:14102-14595 GCF_001515645.1 Sinocyclocheilus grahami
TTCCCTTTTTTGCCTGTTAGAATATCGGAGAGATGTGGCAGCCCCCCTTTTCATTTTAGTCTTAGCCCCCCTTAATTCTCTGTCCGGCAGTGCAGGTACGCAGACATGGATGGACACGTGCGGAGAGGCTGACTGCCCTGCTTAGAAATACTGACAGCACACCTGGATGAGAGTCGACAATGCAGCAGAAAATGAAAATAATGCTGTTTGCCAGACAAGAAATATGCCCTGTCACTGTCAACCCCTCAGTATGCTGGGATTGTTGGACAGGTTGAGGTCAGCTTTTTTTTTCTTTCTTTCTTGAAAGCACTTTAATGTGGCTGCTCTCCCCTCGCCAAGCTCTCCATGGGTGTGAAGGAGCATGTCTCATTATTGACGCCCCTACATCCCTCTGCCCCCTCCACCTTCCTCTTACCATTTTGTATTTCCACCTTGTAGCCTGATGGACCTTTTGAGTCCGACCTGTCAAAAGCTGTCAGAATCAAATAGGTTT